>NC_067169.1:92699971-92972471 GCF_903995435.1 Acomys russatus
TGGTTGCAACCCTATCCTGAGAATCTTCTGTCTCAAATGTTGTATAAACTCTGCTCCATTATTGTCCCCATGTATGCCAACAAAACAGCTTACAGCCAATCACTGAACATGGGAGACAATAAGGATGGAATTCCTGCCAATAGGGGAGGATGAATTAGAAGAGGAAGGAGAGATTTGGCCTGGGGATTGAGCCATGAGAGAGAGGTCCAAGAGACATCAGGAAGAAGCAGAAAAAGGAAAAGCTGTAAAACACAAGTATCACTGAGACATAAGCTTGGAGGAAACCAAATTAGTTGAGAGAGTAAAGAATAGAGTTGTGAAGCTCAATATTAAACAAATATAAGAGAGTCTCATTTTTTGTGTGATAGCAAGATAAGAGAGAATGTAAGAAACAAACACAGTTTCATAAAAGTAACCACAACACATAAGGAAAACATTATAAAAGTTTAAATGATTAGAGGCATGAGTAGGTCCCAGGTGCTGGAGGTAGCTTAAAGGGTACTTAACAACAGAGAACTGATTGGGACAGGCCTTTTATATGAGCAAAAGCCACTGTCACTTCTCCGGTGTGGAGACAATGTTAGACTTCCAGCTACCCAGCAGAAGAGGGAAGTCTTACCCTCTGTAGGAAGAAGATCTCTTAGCTCAAAGTCTTCTCCTCAATCAACAGATACAGTTGGACTATCTCTCAGATTGACAACGATGATTCTCAGGTGTATGGGCAGAAACCAACCCCCCAAGACTGGCCCAACACCAAGTTCCTACAATTCTTCAACTAACCGGCTCAGCTTCCCCTGTGCAGATTAAACAATTCCCAAAGGCCTAGGAAACAAAAAGGGAAATTGCAGTCCATATTGCCTGGCTTGGAGAGTCAGGGATGCTGCCTCCTTGCCGGTCACCCTGCCTGTGAAGAAACCTGGGACCTCACATTCTCAAGAAGCTGATTCCTCCAGAGAAACAGGTGTCCACTGTCTTGGACCAGAAAGATGCATTCTTCAGCCTCCCAGTGGCAGAGGTACCTGAAGGCATCTATGTTTTAAAATGGAGAGACCCACAGAGAGATTACAGTGGGCAACTGGACCAGATTGCCCTAAGGATTTGAAATCACTACCTGCTGATCCCCTGCCCTTCTGCCAAAAGTTTCCTGGGGCCAGACTTTTCCAACATGTAGATTACCTGCTCCTAGCCTCTACAATTCAATAGATTCTAAAAGGGCCCCTGAGGGACTGCTGCAAGAGTTACAGAGCTAGGACTACAGAAGGCCCACTAAGAAAGCTCAGCTTGGTACATCAGAGGCTACCTCTCTTTACTACCATCTGAGGGGAGGCAAAGGGAAGCTGCTTCTGATTAGGGTTGCTGAAATCCTTCAGATCCCAACTCCAAAGGCTAAGAGACAGGTTTGACAGCTCCTAGGTGCAGCTCAGAATTGCTGCCTCTGGACAGCAGAGTTTGTGGAAATAGTAAGGCCTGTATAGAGGAGCACAACGAGGGAAGGGTTGAAAGAGTCAGAGCAGTCAATGACACCACAAGAAACTCTGCAAAACTGTCAAAGACCAGCTTTGACACCACAGGGTAAACTGAGATGGGGCATAGATAGGCGGCTAGCTGCTCACCCAGCAGACTTCTCTGAGGGTAAAAAGCTTGATTCTCCAGGCTGTGACCAAAGGGAGCTGTCACTGATAGTAGCCACCATAGGGTGCTACTGATAGTAGCCAGCATCCAGTTTCCAGGCCAGAAGTGATTGTAACTAGTGGGGACTGCTGCTGATTGTAATCAGTGATTAGAGAAAAGGAAGGAGAAAACATCACAAACACACACACACACACACACACACACACACACACACACACAGGATGAATGAAGCAAGACAAGCTCCAAAGAGCAAGTTCCAACAAATTCATCAGTTTACTGAATGGATGGAGCATATTCAAAGAGTTAGCTCCAATAGTTTTATTATTTTCTCCCAGAGCTTATATATCCCAGCAAAATCTTTCAAGTAGTACAAAACTCACAATGTGGTTTCATTCTGTATTTCTTTAAATGAGTGATCAAAAAATACAATATGTTGTTTTCAATACCTTTACATGAAAAGCCTTTTACATATTACAGGTGAAAAAAGCAAATTATTCCCAAGAACCCACATACATTTGTAACTATGCCACTTGTTATGGATTAACAAAGTGTGAGCACGCAAGCTAACTTCTTAGCCAGTTTCTCTTTACTGGCAGGCTGCAATGTGTGTTTACAAAGAAAGTATCAATTGTCTTAAAAAGTAGTCTTATAAAAATCTTATAATGGTCACAAATCCAAACTTTTACATACAACAATCCATTTCTACTTTAAACCCTCAAGCTTCACATCCATTCCCTAACAATTTTTATTAAATCATATCAGGAATCTGAGGGCAAAACTGGTTAGAAGAAATTCAACATCACCCTATGATCACCAGCCCAAGTTGAGAGTACAGGTCAGCCCTTATTATCTTGGGCTGTTGTTCTTGCTCCTTAACCTCAAAAGGTCCCTAGCTCTGTTGGACCCTAGAGTCCACTCGGGTAGGGGGTTGTCAGGAGAGACCACTGGAGGGCCACAGGGTTGATGCAAAAGCACAAGGTTTATTGTTGACGCGCGTCAGGGGGCCTCAGCAGGGAGGGAGGCTCCCCTAGTCACTGCTACAAGCTATTCTTAAAGGCTAAAACCACAAAGGTTAGGAGGGGCTGTGTGCCCTATGTTAGGATTGGCTCTGGTGGTCGCTAGGGGTGCTTGTCTAAATGTTATTGGCTATTGCTGGGGTCGTTGGTCTTGGGGGCTATTCTTGGCAGGGAGGGGTGTTGGGGAGTTTCCAGAGAGTTTCCAGATGGTACTTTTCTGAAAATTGTTTACCTTAGTCAAAATTGTTTATCTCCGTTGGCCACTTTGATCTCAGAAACTGAAGCTGGCCTTCAATTCTATCTGGGTCAGTTTTTCAAGCTGCTTGTCTGGGTCATGGTCCCAGGCCTAGGCTGAGAGAGAGAGCCTTACAATCCCCCCCTTGAGGTTTTAACTGGCCTTAATCTTAAGGCGTGTCCCCAGTTTTTATAATAGAATGTGAAAGCCCCCCGCATTTGGCCACTATGGTTCTTGTTCGCTGTGGGCCAGGGCAGACGTAAAAAGTCAAACGTCGTTAGAAGCTCTTTTTTACGTAGTGTCACATTTTTTCAGGGGTCAAGACCCAACCTCCCTTTAGGAGACTCTTTGGTGGGAGCCTCATTGAGGATTGAATATACCTCGATATCCCGATTAGCAGGAGCTTTTATAGCCAATGTACACAAGTCAGGGTACAGTGTAAGCCACCAGGTCCATAAGGGGGCTATGGACAAAGTCTCCCATATGGGCTCCCCAATATGGGAGAGCACTTGCCGAGTTAACTTTATGGGCTGGTGGGGATTTGAGGGAGAGTCATAGCCAAAACAGGGTACAAGGGTGAGAAGCAGAATTCTTATAGTCAATCCTGTAATCAGGTAAGTCTTATCTCCAGTGGATCTTGGGAGCGATGGAGCTGCCATCGTGGTGTCTCTGGGGTGGAGTCAACAGTCGCTGGGGCAGCTTTAGCGTGAGAGGCGTGAACCTAGGCGGCTATTCTGTCGACCTTGAGAGCGGTGGGTGTGGTGAGCAGGACAGTGTAAGGCCCTTTCCAGAGAGGTTCATGTCCTTGAGATCAGTGTCGACGGATGTAGACAGAGTCACCAACGTGGAAGGGATTTCCTGCTGTCTGAGAGTGGCCAGGTTTGTAAAGTTCGGCCAGTGGGGCCCCAAACCTGGGCTTGAACCGCCTGGAGTCCTTTAAAGCAGGCCTGTAAGTCAGTTTTGGAAGCAGAAGGTTGATAAGAATTAAGCATAGTAGACAAAGGGGGTGGTCCCCCATACAGGATTTCATATGGGGTCAGGTTAAAGCGTGAGGGAGTGTTTCTGACTCTGAATAGAGCAAAGGGTAGGAGGCGTCTCTAATCTTTTAAGCCAGTCTCAATGGTCAATTTAGTCAAGGTCTCTTTTAGAGTCCGATTCATTCTTTCTACCTGTCCTGAACTCTGGGGTCTGTAAGCACAATGCAAATTCTAATTAATCCCCAAGGTCTTGGCCAGTCCCTGACTTACCTGGGAGACGAAGGCCGGCCCCATATCTGACCCGATTACCTTGGGAAGTCCAAACCGAGGAAAGATGCCTTTCAGGATGGCCTTGGTCACTGTTTGTGCTGTTTTTCGCAGGGGTGAGGAAAGCTTTTATCCATCCTGAAAAAGTATCTATAAATACTAATAAATATCGATAAACTGCATCTGGGTGTTTTACCTCGGTAAAATCCACTTTCCAGTAAGTTTGTGGTCTGTCTCCACGGACGCTGTTCCCTTCTGGGACTTGGTTCTTGCCAGCAGCATTGGCTTGTTGACAAGCCTGACAAGTAGTTACAGTTTTATCAACCAGTGCAGCAGCTCTAGGGATGACGAATCCTGTCTTATCCAGGATCTGTCAAAGCTTCTTTGATCCTAGGTGGGTCCAGGTATGCATTTGTTGAACCACGGCAGGACAGTTTTACTGCCTTTTGTCCAATTTTTGGAAACTGGGTCAAATATAGCTCCTAGGGCTTGGGCCTTGGCCTGGTCCTCGGAAGAGTAGTTATAAGCCTCAGGCTGAGGGGGTTCTTCAGCCCCGATAGACAACACCAGGAGTCCCGACTTGGCTATTTGTTTTGCCACCTGATCTGCCTGCTGGTTGCCCGTGGCAACAGGATTTTGTTCTTTTTGGTGTCCTGGACAGTGTATGATAGCCACTTGTTTCGTCAGAAATAGGGCTTTGAGGAGAGCTTTATTTTTAATCTCCATGCCCTCCGAGGTCAGTAGTCCTCTTTGTTTATAAATACTCCCATGGACATGAGCAGTAGCAAATGCATATCGGCTATCAGTGTAAATAGTAGCTCTCTTGTCTTTGGAAAGATTTAGTGTCTTGGTTAGGGCGACAAGTTCTGCTCTTAGGACCGAGGTCCCTTGAGGAAGGGCCTGTGCCCAGATGACTTTCTGTCCATCTACCCTAGCTGCCCCAGCCCGTCTGGTACCTGAATCCAGGAAGCTTCTGTCCTCCATATACCAAGTATGATCAGCCTCTGGGATAGGACGATCTTGTAGGCCTTTTCATGTACCATGTGTTTCTGCCATAGTCATGTGGAGTCTCTTGTGCTTGGTCTGGGGCTGGCAACAAGGTAGGTATTTATCCTGCAATTTGAGGATGAGGACCTGTATAGGTGCTCCCCTGGAGCCTAATACTGTTGCCCCTTCCTCTGAGAAATGAATTTGAACCCCCAACTTGGTTAACAGATCTCTCTCTAGTAGAGGATAAGGACACTCTGGAATTACTAAAAAGGAGTGAGTCACAGTACCTGTACCAAGGTTAACAGTCCGTTTGTTGGTCCATTGATGTAGTTTGCCACCAGTTGCTCCTTGTACCCAGGATGTCTTTGAAGACATTGGTCCCCATGGCTGGCTTAGCACAGAATGTTGAGCACCTGTATCTACCAGGAAAGTGGTGCTTTGCCCCCAGACAGTAAGGGTTAGCCTGGGCTCAGAGGTGGGGGGGCTCCAGAGCCCTGACTTGCCTAGTCACTGTCTTCACCCAAGGTCAGGACCGGGACAGGTTTTTTCCAATCTTTGGGAGGCTTAAGGCAGTCTTTTAACCAGTGTCCACGGTCTGTTCTTTGCAGTAAGCACATTGATCCTTATCCACACAGGGCCGCCCTCATTCTCCCCCCTCTTCTTTCCTGTTCTCTATATTTAGTAGGTTCTGTCACTACAGCGGCCAAGATCCTACTGAAACGTCTATCTCGCTTACGATCTCTGTGATCTTCCCATTTTTCCTGTTCCCTTGCTAGCCTAGCTTCTTTTTTTCTGGTGTTTTTCTCTTGTTATACACCCTCTCTGCTTCTCTGACCAAATCCTGCAATCTATATGTCTGAATGTCATCTAGTCTCTGTAGCCTATTTTTTTAAATATCCGGAGCTGACTGATCTATAAAAGACATGGCCACTGTTGTCTAATGTTCTGGAGCCTCAGGGTTAAATAGAGTATACATGTGGAACCCTTCCAGCCATCTTTTTATAAAGGCAGTAGGGATTTTTTCCTTTCCCTGAGTAAAAGTTCTTACCTTGGCGAAATTGGTGGGGCGCTTTCAGCTCCTTTGAGACCTGCCAGTAGAGCCTGGCGATAGATACGGAGACTTTCCCTACCTTTAGCCATCTCAAAATCTCAATCTGGGCTTGTGGGTAGATGAGGTAGGGAGAAAGGGGTTAGGGTCAGAGGGAGAACTCGAAGGCGTAAGGTAAGGTAGAGGAGGCCGGTCTAGTAGTAGGAGATCCCAGTGGGGCTTATAAAAAGTATATTAATTTTATAATTGTAAATGACAGTAGCAGCAGACTCATATCTTTGAGACCCAGTACAAACATGAACAATTTTTTAGTCCAGAAGAATTGATATACAGATTGGACAGACTCATTTTTAGCATGATGAGAAGCACCCTTAAATTTATATTTAGAATACAACAAAAGAAAACTAAACTCTTGATTTTGGGGCTGATTTATAAGCAGCCAGTACTTTACCAGTTTATTATAACCATTGATCTTACTATAAATCTGCAACTTGCACTTACCAACATTTAAACACTTTCTTAGACCCTCAAATATTAAACATTTTTTCCAGACCTTTAAACAGTTGCATTTATCAACTTGAAACACTTTTTTTATACACAACCTTAAAACGTCTTCTTGGATCAGGTTTTTTATCTTGCATGTATCAACCTTTAAACATTTTTTTTTGAACCTTTAAATATTTTAGTCTCAGATCCTCAGAACTTATATAAATTATATCTTTTTTATCTAGTTATATACCAAGAGACACAGGCAGTTGACTTACACTAAAAACTGTTTATCATTTAATATGAAGCCTGTGAGCAAGGCAAGTCTGTTTCTGTTTTTCAATAGGAGAGAGATCTAGTACCTAGTAGTTTTTTTGTTTTGTTTTGTTTTTTAATTATTTTTATTAATTTATTCTTGTTACATCTCAATGTTTATCCCATCCCTTGTATCCTCCCATTCCTCCCCCCCCCATTTTCCCATTATTCCCCTCCCCTATGACTGTTCCTGATGGGGATTACGTCCCCCTGTATATTCTCATAGGGTATCAAGTCTCTTCTTGGCTACTTGCTGTCCTTCCTCTGAGTGCCACCAGGTCTCCCCCTCCAGGGGACATGGCCGAATGTGAGGCACCAGAGTATGTGAGAAAGTCGTATCACACTCTCCACTCAACTGTGGAGAATATTCTGACCATTGGCTAGATCTGGGAAGGGGTTTAAAGTTTACCTCCTGTATTGTCCTTGGCTGGTGCCTTAGTTTGAGCAGGACCCCTGGGCCCAAATCTGCCTATCACATTGTTCAACTTGTAGATTTCTAGGACCATCTGTATCCTTTTATTTTGCTATTCTCCCATGCGTCTCTCATTTAGAGTCCCAATAGGATGCCTTCCCCTCTGTCCCAGTTTCCTGGTAAGTGAAGTCTTTCATGGGACATGCCCCTTGGGCTAGTATGCAGATATAAGTGAGTATATACCATTTGATTCTTTCTGCTTCTGGGTTAACTCACTCATTATGATCATTTCTAGCTCAATCCATTTATCCACAAATTTTGGGAATTCCTTGTTTTTAATAGCTGAATAGTATTCCATAGTGTATATGTACCACAGTTTCTTTATCCACTCTTCTACTGAGGGACACTTAGGCTGTTTCCATGTTCTGGCTATTATGAATAAGGCTGCTATGAACATGGTTGAGCAAATTTTCTTGTTGTGTGCTGGAACATCTTCTGGGTATATTCCAAGGAGTGGAATAGCTGGGTCTTGAGGAAGCCCTATTCTCATTTTTCTGAGATAGCACCAGATAGATTTCCAAAGTGGCTGTACTAGTTTGCATTCCCACCAGCAATGAAGGAGTGTTCCTCTCTCCCCACATCCTCGCCAGCATGTGGTGTCGCTTGAGTTTTTGATCTTAGCCATTCTGATGCATGTAAGATGGAATCTCAGAGTTGTTTTGATTTGCATTTCCCTGATGACTAAGGAGGTTGAGCATTTCTTTAAGTGTTTCTCAGCCATTTGATACTCCTCTGTTGAGAATTCTCTGTTTAGTTCCAAGCCCCATTTCTCAATTGGGTTATTCGGTTTGGTGCTGTTTAATTTCTTGAGTTCTTTATATATTTTGGATATTAGACCTTTGTCAGATGTAGGGTTGGTGAAGATTTTTTCCCAGTCTGTAGGCTGTCGCTTTGTTCTCTTGACAGTGTCTCCTGCCTTACAGAAGCTTCTCAGCCTCATGAGGTCCCATTAAGGCCTGGGCCGTTGGTGTTCTGTTCAGGAAGTTGTCTCCTGTGCCAATATGTTCCAGGCTCTTTCCCACTTTTTCCTCTAAGTGACTTAGTGTCTCTGGTTTTATGTTGAGGTCTTTAATCCACTTGGATTTGAGTTTTGTGCAAGGTGACAAATATGGGTCCAGTTTCATTTTTTTACACATAGACCTCCAGTTAGACCAGCACCATTTGTTGAAGATGCTATCCTTTTTCCATTGAATGGATTTGGCTTCTTTGTCAAAAATCAAGTGACCATATGTGTGTGGATTCATATCTGGGTCTTTGATTCGATTCCACTGATCAACCAGCCTGTTGCTGTGCCAGTACCATGCTGTTTTAATTACTATTGCTTTATAGTACAGTTTGAGATCGGGTATGGAGATTCCTCCGGAGCACCTTTTATTGTACAAGATTGTTTTAGCTATTCTGGGGTTTTTGTTTTTCCATATGAAGTTCGGAATTGAACTTTCAATGTCTTTAAAAAATTGTGTAGTTATTTTGATAGGGATTGCATTGAATCTGTAGATTGCTTTTGGTAGGATGGCCATTTTTACTATGTTAATTCTCCCGATCCATGAGCGAGGAAGATCATGCCATCTTCTCAGGTCATCTTCAATCTCTTTCTTCAGGGTTTTGAAATTTTTTTCATACAAGTCCTTCACTTGCTTAGTTAGGGTAACTCCTAGATATTTTATATTGCTTGTGGCTAAAGTGAAGGGTGTGGTTTTCCTAATTTCTTCCTCTGCAAGCTTGTCATTTGTGTATAGGAAGGCTACAGACTTTTTTGAGTTAATTTTGTATCCAGCCAATTTGCTGAAGATGTTTATCAGCTTTAGGAGTTCTCTGGTGGAGTTTTGAGGGTCACTTATGTATACTATCATATCATCTGCAAAGAGGGATAATTTGACTTCCTCCTTTCCCATTTGGATACCCTTGATCTCCTTTTGTTGTCTTATTGCTCTTGCTAGAACTTCGAGTACTATATTGAAGAGATATGGAGAGAGTGGGCAGCCTTGCCTTGTTCCCGATTTTAGAGGAATTTCCTTGAGTATCTCACCATTTACTTTGATTTTGGCTATTGGCTTGCTGTATATAGCCTTTATTATGTTGAGGAAAGTGCCTTGTATCCCCGATCTCTTTAAAACTTTAAACATGAATGGGTGTTGAATTTTATCAAAGGCTTTCTCTGCATCCAAGGAGATGATCATGTGGTTTTTTATTTTCAGTTTGTTTATATGGTGGATTACATTGATGGATTTCCGTATATTAAACCATCCCTGCATGCCTGGAATGAAGCCTACTTGGTCATGATGAATGATATCTTTGATGTGCTCCTGTATTCGTTTTGCAAGTATTTTATTTAGTATTTTTGCATCTGTGTTCATAAGAGAAATTGGTCTGAAATTCTCTTTCTTTGTTGAGTCTTTGTGAGGTTTAGGTATCAATGAGACTATGGCCTCATAGAATGAATTTGGCAATTTTCCATCCATTTCTATCTTTTGGAGTAGCTTGAAGAGTATCGGAAATAGCTCGCCTTTAAAGGTCTGGTAGAATTCTGCACTGAAACCATCTGGCCCTGGGCTTTTTTTGGTTGGGAGACCATCGATGATTGCTTCTATTTCTGTAGGGGAAATGGGACTATTTAGCTTGTTTATCTGTTCTTCATTCAACTTTGGCAAGTGAAATTGTTCAAGAAAATCGTCCATTTCCCTTAGATTTTCAAATTTTGTGGCGTATATGCCTTCAAAGTAGGATCTTATGATTCTTTGAATTTCTTCAGTGTCTGTTGTTATGTCTCCCTTTTCATTTCTGATTTTGTTGATTTCAATACTGTCTCTCTGCCTTTTTGTTAGTTTGGCTAATGGTCTGTCTATCTTGTTGATTTTCTCAAAGAACCAGCTTTTGGTTTTGTTGATTTTTGGACTGTTTTCTTAGTTTCTAATTTGTTAATTTCAGCCCTGAGTTTGATTATTTCCAGGCGTCTACCCCTCTTGGGTATTTCTGCTTCTTTTTTTTCTAGGGCTTCCAGTTGTGTTGTTAAGATGCTTATGTGCGATGTTTCCAATTTCTTTTTAAAGGCACTTAGTGCTATGAATTTTCCTCTTAGCACTGCTTTCAATGTATCCCACAAATTTGGGTATGTTGTTTCTTCATTTTCATTGAATTTCAGAAACTCCTTGATTTCTTTCTTTATTTCTTCCCTGACCCAGGTGTCATTTAGCAGAGAGTTGTTTAGTTTCCACGTACGTGTAGGCTTTTTGTTATTTCTGTTGTTGTTGAATTGCAGCCTAAGAGCATGGTGATCTGATAGGATACAAGGTATTATTTCAATCCTCTTGTATCTATTGAGGCTTGCTTTGTGACCTACGATGTGATCAATTTTGGAGAAGGTTCCATGGGGTGCAGAGAAGAAGGTGTATTCTTTCTTGTTTGGGTGAAAGGTTCTATAGATATCTGTTAGATCCATTTGACCCATGGCATTGGTTAATGATGTTATTTCTCGGCTTAGTTTCTGTTTCAATGACTTATCCTTCAGTGAGAGTGGGGTGTTGAAGTCTCCCACTATTATTGTGTGGGGATCGATGTGTGGTTTAAGCTTTTTTAGGAGATCTTTTACAAATGTGGGTGCCCTTGTATTGGGAGCATAGATGTTCAGAATTGTGATGTCATCTTGGTTGACTTTACCTTTGATGAGTATGAAGTGTCCTTCCTCATCCCTTTTGATTAATTTTGGTTGAAAGTCTATTTTGTTCGATACTAAAATGGCTACACCTGCTTGCTTCTTGTGACCATTTGCTTGGAATATTTTTTTCCAACCTTTTACCCTGAGGTAATGCCTTTCATTATGGGTGAGATGTGTTTCTTGGATGCAGAAGAATGTTGGATCTTGTTTATGTACGCATTCAGTTAGTCTGTGTCTTTTTATTGGAGAATTGAGGCCATTGATGTTGAGAGATATTAATGACCAGTGACTGTTAAGAGTCTTAATTTTGATGTTGTTTCCAGTCGAGCGTTTGTGTAGTTGTGTTTTTGCCATGGGATAGTTATCTATTTCCTGGATAGTTTTGGTTGTAGCTTGACCCTTTGGGATGGAGTTTTCCTTCTAGTACCTTCTGTAAAGCTGGGTTTGTGGATAGGTACTGTTTGAATTTGTTTTTGTCATGGAATATTTTGTTTTCTCCATCAATGGTTATTGATAATTTTGCTGGGTAAAGTAGTCTGGCCTGGCATCTGTGGTCTCTTAGGGTTTGTAGGATCTCTGTCCAGGCCCTTCTGGCTTTTATGGTCTCTGCTGAGAAGCCGGGTGTAATTCTGATAGGTTTACCATTAAATGTTATTTGGCCCTTTTCCCTTGCAGCTTTTAATATTTTTTCTTTGTTCTGCATGTTTTGTGTTTTGATTATTATGTGGCGGGCAGTTTTTCTTTTCTGGTCAATTCTATTTGGTGTTCTGTAGGCCTCTTGTATGTTTATAGGCATTTCTTTCTTTAGATTGGGGAAATTTTCTTCTATGATTTTGTTGAGAATAGTTTCTGGGCCCTGGAGTCTGATGTCTTCTCTTTCTTCAATGCCTATTATCCTCAGATTTCTTCTTTTCATGGTGTCCTTAATTTCTTGGATGTTTTGTGTCAGGAGTTTTCCAGATTTGGCATTTTCTTTAATGGTTGATTCAATATCTGTGATTGTATCTTCTAGACCTGAGATTCGTTCTTCCATCTCTTGGATTCTGTTAGAAAAGCTCACCTCTGTGTTGCTTGCCTTCCTCTCTGAGGTCTCACGTTCTCGTTTTTCTTCTGTCTGTGTGTTTATCATTGAATCCATTTTCATTTTCAGATCTTGAACTGATTTTTTGATTTCTTTCATCTGATTTTTTTGTATATTCCTGAGTTTCTTCCATTGCCTCTTTATAGGTCTTCAGAGCTTGAACTGTTTTATTTATTTCTTTCATCTGGTTGTTTGCATTTTCCTCCAATTTTTCCAGTTCCACTCTATGTGCTTCTTTTATGTCTCTCACCTGTTTGTCTGCGTCTTCCTGCATTTGATTACGAATTTTATTTGTTTCCTCCATTATCATCCTCATTACTAAGGATTTGAGGTCATTTTCTTGTATTTCTGTTGTATTTGAGTTCTCTGGGTTGTTTTCTTTGGGATAGCTGGAAACTGGAGACGCCATGTTGTTTTGGGGTTTTTTGCGTATGTTTTTTCGTTGTCCTTTAGACATCTTGCCGTCTTTGTTTTTGTTGGGTAGCTTCCAGAGTTGAATGGAGGGTGTCTGACGATAGATTCACTTGTTTTCTCACGATTTCCCTAGGCTGGGAGCTCAAAGCTTCACTGGTGTGGATGTTAGGAGGTTAGCCCTGTTGTTCTGGTCTCTCACAGCCAGTGATCCTCAGCCCCCCTCTGTTGTGGATCCTGCAATTGATCTGGGTCTCTGAATGAGCATTGGGTCAGGCCAAGGTATCCACAGCCTTCTGTGTTTCCTGCCAAGTCCAGCCAGGAACACTGGGACCGAACCAAGGGTTGAACTCAGCTAGATTCTCAGGACCTGAACCGTCTGCCAAGCTCAGCTAGGGATTTTGGGCCCAAAATGCACACAGGGTCCAGCCAGAATTTTTGGGCTGGGACTACGCACCAAGCTCCGCTAGGGCCTTTTGGCCCAAAGTGCGTGCTGTGGTCAGTTATTGACTCAGGGCCCGAACTGACCACCAATCTCAGCCAGGAATTCTGGATTCAAACTGCACACTGTGTCCAACCAGAGTCTTAGAGCTGGTGGAACCGAGAGCTCTGTCCAGCCTGCGCCACAGCAGGAGAACTGCGGCTGCTCTGAGTTAGCGCCAGTGGTGGAACAAGTGCTCCGCCCAGACTGTGTCACCGCAGGGGAGCTGCTGCTGAGCTGAGGTGGTGCGTAGGATGGAACTGAGCACATCACCAAGCCTGCGCCACAGCAGGAGAACTGCGGCTGCTCTGAGTTAGCGCCAATGGTGGAACCAAGTGCTCTGCCCAGACTGTGTCACTGCTGGGGAGCTGCCACTGAGCTGAGGTGGCGCCTAGGGTGGAACTGAGTGCTCGGCCAGGCCTGCGCCACAGCAGGAGAACTGCAGCTGCTCTGAGTTAGCGCCTGTGGCGAAACCAAGTGCTCCGCCCAGACTGTGTCACCGCAGGGGAGCTGCCGCTGAGCTGAGGTGCTGCCTAGTGTGGAGCTGCGTGCTCAACTAAGCCTGCGCCACAGCAGGGGAGTTGTGGCCGGAGCTGAGTTAGTGCCTCAGGCAGAATTGCTTGCTGGGCCGGGCCAGTACCCGGGACTCTGGGGCCGAACTGTCTGCCGAGTCCAGTCTGGGTCCAAAGGCTCCACGCGACCCAAATCCTGCCCCGAGTCCCCTCTCCCGCAGCAACTCCCACTAGCCACCACACCAATCGCCTCCACCGGAAGGCTATGAGCTGCAAACCTCAGCCGCCGCTGCTGGTGCCGCTGGTGCTGCTGCCTCTGCCGCTCCGATCAGAGAAAAAACACGCTCCTCCCGTGTGCAGGGGCACGCAGGTCCTCCGCACCCTGGTCCCTCTGAACCGTGGAGCACTCCCGCTGCCGTGATGTTCGGACCTCGGTGTTCCTGGCTCAGAAATCTGTGCAATTCCCTGAATTGTTCAGTGGAGCCTCCAAACGCGGTCCACACTGCTCGCCGCCATCTTGGATCCCCCCCGAGGCGCCCCAGAACAGAGCTTAGGAGAAGCGGGCTTGATACGCGGCTAGCGTCCGAGGGTCCCGGTGGAGTGGCAAAAGCTCTACCTAGTAGTTTTAACTAGCTAATGAACTGACTAGTGTATTAACAGTAGATCTAACTGTCCTCTAGCTATTAAGCTACCATTAGCTCAGCCATCAATATAATCAGAGATCTGAGAAGGAAAAATGTAACCTAGATGAATCTATATATTAATTAAAATGACAGAAACGACTGGCAAGTCATCTCTTGTTGTTTGTTGTCAGGCAGTACGGGCTTTGGGCAAACTCCTGGGTGTTTTTCGGGTGTCTCAAGACCCTTGAGAGCTGCAACTGGGAAGAGAGAATTTGGCAGGGGGTCCAGGAGGAAAGGCTTGAGCCACTGTGGTGGGTCTCCCACCAGGGATTCCCACGTGATTATATATGGGACCTGATCCAGGTGGCGGTGGGACTCAGGTCTGCATACAACATCTTTAACCTGCAGGATAATAGTAAGGTTAAATGTCCCGTCTCTAGGCCAAGTCAGAGTCAGAGTCAGAGTCAAGGGGGTCGTCACAGTTTGTCCCATGTCAGTACGGTCGAGAGAGAGGAAGACAGGGAGAGACAAGACAGAGACAAACAGACAAATAATCGAGACAGAGGAAGACAGAGAGAGACAAGACAGAGACAAGCAGACAAATAACACCGAAGCCTAACCTATCAACCGTACGGCAAAATATTGGCATCACAGAACAAGATTTAGATTGGATGGCAGAACTTCTCTGCCGTTCGGATTTGCATTGAGGAGACCGATGCTGCCATCACTTCTTTTCCAGGCAACCACCTGAGCATCCTTCAGGGCGAAGGGGAGAAAGGTCTGGGCACATCTGCCCCCTCTCTCCTCTCAATACAGATTTGCATGCTACAGAGGCAAACTAAAAGTGGCTTGCCAACCAGAAAAGCAAGAGCTCCCAGAGACAGAAAGAGCAGCCTGCAGAAGCTCACTGCAGCCTGCAGAGCACAAACAAAAGGAGAGCCCTCAGGAGCTCCTAAGCTCCCCCAGATAGTACAAACAAAAGGCAAAGTGAAAGTAACTCACATCTCAGAAGTCAGTCAAGTCCACGGGGCCCAGGCAGTCCAAACCTTGCAACAAGTCGGTCAGTGGTCTCAAGGAGACCCCAAATCCAGGACAGCCCCCACAATGTTGGACCCTAGAGTCCACTCTGGTAGGGGGTCGCCACGAGAGACCACTCGAGGACCACAGTGTTGAGGCAAAAGCACAAGGTTTCTTGCTGATGCGCATCAGGGGGCCTCAGCACTCACTGGGGAGGGAGGAGGCACATCAAGTCACTGCTACTAGCTATTTTTAAAGGCCAAAACCGCAAAGATTAGAAGGGGCTGCATGCCCTATGTTAGGATTGGCTCTGGTGGTCGCTAAGGGTGCTTGTCTAAATGTTATTGGCTATTGCAGGGGTAGTTGGTCTTGGGGGCTATTTTTGGCAGGGAGGGGTGTTGGGGAGGTTCTAGAGAGTTTCTAGATGGTATTTCTCTGAGAATTGTTTACCTTAGTTAAAATTGTTTATCTCGGTTGGCCACCTTGATCTCAGAAACTGAAACTGGCCTTCAATTCTTTCTGGGTCACTTTCCCAAGCTTGTCGGGTCACGTTCCCAGGCTTAGGCTGAGAAAGAGAGCCTTACACAACCAAAATCTGGGAAAGAAGGGAGGAAGCTGATGGATCACCATGGGAAGCTGGCCAGCGCCTCAGGGAAGTAGGAAACGGGAGTATTGTAAATGGGTGGCACAGGTTTGTCCATGATTCAGATGGAGTAGTGAGACTGTTAGAGGATTAAGGCACCAGGATTAAGCATGAGAGTGTTAAAGGTTTTATAAAACAATAGAATTGAGTAGTCCTTGGTTTATGGTATTAGGAGAGCTAAATGTCCAAGATTGGGATCAGGTGAAGTCTGATCTCCAGAGGGGAGGGTCCAACAGTGTTCCTATCACTACCTTTTCATTATGGTGTCTCCTTAGAGATGTGCTTAGGAAGGAAGATGAGAAAATAAGAGAGCAGCTAGGAAGTATGGACCTTGCCATGAATGAAGTGCAGAAGGAGTAATCTGTAAAATCTTGGTCCCGTCTGAGATTGCCTCTGATATATCTTATTCTAATTCTGAGGAGGAAGAGGCAACTTTAACCTCTGAAATACGGGCCCTCCAGAAGTTGAGAGAGTGTAAGATCAAAGAAAAAGAAACTAGAGGAGAGCAGCTCCCGGTGTATAACCCAGATTATCAAAGTCAATTATCTTTGGCAGAGCCTTCTGCTCCCTCTCGGGGAATAGTCTTTCCAGTAGTAGAAGTGTAGTCTTTCCAGTAGTTGAAGTGCCTCACCCAACTAACTCAGGGCAAATGCAGAGACAGCATGAAGCCCTCCAGTTTAAACACATAAAACAGCTTAAGGAGGCAGTTATGGCTTATGGTCCACATGCCCCTTTTACGATTGCCATTTTTGAATCCTTCACAGGACAATTTTTAACACCTAGTGATTGGCAACAAATGTGTAGAGCAGTCCTCAGTGGGGGTGATTATTTGCTCTGGTGCAGTGACTATCAAGAACAGTGTATTCAGACTGCCACATGTAATGCAGCAGCTGGGGTTCCTCAGAGGAACGTGGATGTGATACCAGGCGTGGGTTTGTACACTGAACTTAGTGCCCAGATACAATATGGCCCAGCTGTGTACGCTCAGATTGCAACTTGTGCCAAGAGCACTTGGAAGTCCTTGCTAATAAGGGGGCAGGAGAGCAGCTGTCTAAAGTGGTCCAGGGACCCTCGGAGCCCTTCCAGGAATTTGTTGACTGCCTTATGCAATTGGCAGAAAGGATTTTTGGAGATGTGGAAGGAGCCATGCCTATTATTAAACAATTGGCCTTTGAAAATGCTAATAAGTATTGTCAGGAAGCCCTTAGGCCTTATAAATATAAAAGTGGGAATGACTATGTGAAAATTTGCCAAACTATAGATATTACGCACATAATGGGGAAAGTAATAGCTTCTGCTGTTTGGGGAGGGTCATCTTCTGGGGGAGCCCGGCCAAAAACATGTTTCAGATGTGGCCAGAAAGGAACTTTAAGAGAGAATGTACTCAAAGGGAGACTGGACAAGCTCGAGATAGATTTGATCATACTAAGAGAGGATTGTGTCCTTGTTGCCAATGAGGGTACCATTGGGGAAGGGATATACTGGAAGGAATGGGGGGCTGTGTTGACCACATAGCCAGTACAAAGAATGTTAAATCAAGAGGGGTTTTGTCCAGGACAAGGCATAGGCAAAAACCTACAGGGCAATAACTGCCCTGTCTCAGACCAAGAGATAACCCTCCACCACCCTTCTGATAAACAGGGGCTAGGGTTTTTTCCATAGGGGCCATTGTTCAACAGCCTCCAATTCCCGCTATTCCTATTAACTGGAAAAATGATACCCCAATTTGGGTTGAACAATGGCCCCTGTCTAAAGAAAAGTTGGAGTCTGCCAATATGCTTGTACAAGAGCAGCTCACTGTAGGTCATATTATACCTTCTACATCCCCTTGCAACACACCTATTTTGTTATAAAAAATAAATCAGGAAAATGGAGATTATTACAGGACCTTAGAGTTGTCAATGCTATGATGGTAGTTATGGGGGCCACTCAACCTGGCCTTCCTGTTCCAGTAGCCATTCCTAAGCATTGGCATATGATTGTAATTGACTTGAAAGATTGTTTCTTTACTATTCCCCTACATCCCAATGATTCACCACTGTTTGCCTTTAGTGTTCCCTCCGTTAATTTGCAAGAACCTTATAAAAGATATCAATGAGTAGTATTGCCTCAGGGTATGGCTAATAGTCCCACTATTTGTCAGAATTATGTGGCATCTGCCATAGAGCCTGTCAGGATGCGTTTCCCCGTTGTATATATTATTCATTATAGGGATGATATTTTGCTGGCTGCCCAGACAGCAGAGGAGGTATTATCTGCCTTAGCTGACTTGCAGGAGATGCTGAAACAGGCTAATTTACAGATCTCACCTGAAAAAATTCAAAAGCAATTTTCTTATCAATATTTAGGTCATCAGTTGTTGCAGAATGGTGTTAAACTCCAAAAGTTTACTTTAAGAGTGGATTCCCTTTTCACTCTCACTGATTTTCAGAAGCTTCTGGGAGATATTAATTGGATTCGTTCCAGTTTAGGAATTACTTCTGGACAGTTAAAACCTTTGGTCAATATTTTGCAAGGAGATCCTGATCCTACTTCTGCCCAACATTTAAAACCGGAGGGTCATACTTGCATAGAACTTCTGCAAAAGGCCGTATCTCAGGTCCATGTGAATTATATAGATTATAACCAACCAGTATTGCTATTGATATTCTGCATAGCCCATGCTCCTACTGGAGTTTTTTGGCAGACCAGGCCTATCTTGTGGGTGCACTCCCAGGTTTCGCCTGCTAAAGTGGTAACTTCTTAGCCTCAAGCTGTAATAACACTTTTATTTAGGGCCCAGAAATCAAGCCTGCATATTTTTGGAAATGAGCCTGATCTAGTAATCTCTCCTTTTTCTTTGGCCCAAGTAACATGGCTTCAAAATAATAATGATGATTGGGCAATTTTTAAGTCTTCTACCCTCAGCAAATTTGGCAATCATTATCCTTCAAATAAGTTAGTTGAATTTTTAAAAATGCACCCTGTTGCTTTTCCTAAAAGTATACAGAAGCATCCTATCCCTTATGCTAGGTTGGTCTTTACCCATTTTTCAGTGCATGGTCTTCTCCTACAGATTCAGGGACTAATTTGGCTGAGACAGGCTCCTCTTTGTATTGGACACTTAAGAGCACACACATCCCTGCCTGGACACTGGAGTGAGGGAAACCGGATGGCGGATGCCCTTACTCAAGAGCCCATAGTTCTGAAAGCAATCACAGGGGTAGATAATGCTAGGCAATTACACCATAAATTCCACCTCAACGCCAGGTCCTTACATTATCTTTCTGGCGTTACCAAAGATCAAGCCACTCAAATAATTACAGCTTGTCCATCTTGTGCAGAGTTCCTTCCATTTCTGGGGCTCCTGCCAAATCATATTTGGCAAACGGATGTAAGTCTATTTGGCAAATGGATGTAACTCACTTTCCCAGCTTTGGTAAACTGCAATATGTTCATGTATCTATGGATATGTACTTGGGCTTATTTTTTGCTTCAGCTCAGTTGGGGGAAAAGATATGAGACATTAAGGAACATCTGCTCTTGGCTTTTGCTTATATGGGCACTCCCAAGCAAATAAAAGCTGATAGTGGCCTTGCATATACTAGTGCTGGTCTTGCCAAATTTCTAGATGACTATGAGATCATTCATAAAACCGGGATCCCATATAATGCCCAGGGACAAGCATTGGTAGAACGTGGGCATCGCACCATGAAGGCTTATCTTGCTAAAATAAAGAAGGGGGAGTATGGAGGAAAATCCTCCTCACATTCTCAATTAGCTTATATTTTGTACATTCTCAGTTTTTTAACTGTGGATGATTCAGGCTTATCTGCTGCAGATAGACATTGGAGACCTCCCAAGTCACATAAAGGACTGGTTAAATGGAAAGATCTTTCCACTGGTCAGTGTAAGGGTCCGGAGCCCATAGTGGTGTGCGTCCGAAGGTCTGCTTGTGTCTTTCCACAGGACAACGAAGTACCAACCTGGGTCCTGGGCATCACGTGCATCCTGTTGTTCCACAAGAGTCAGCCCAGCCAAAAGGAGATTGTTTGGGCTCTGGTGAAAAGACCCCCTCCATTCTGATGCCAGTAGGCCTGAGCAGACCAGCATCGCCCTATTTGACTAATTTCAGACTGGGTATGACTGCTATGCCTGAGGATCTGGAAAGGAGTGACATTATGGGGACATTTCATTAAAAATATCATCTTAATTTCAGCTCTCTGTCCTGTAGCACCTTTCCTTTTTGTTGTTACTAATGACTCCCTTGAGGGGGAGACTTTAAATTGTTCCCTGCAGGTTTGCCTTTTAAGAAGTTGCTGGAATGATGAGAAGACTGCAGTGGTGGCATGGACACCTGGAGTGGTTCCCTTTCCTGTGGCACATGATGGCTGGCAAGGCCTGGTGATCTATCGTGAAAGGAGAGATTTCGAAAATACTCCCGCTGTTATTGTCACCATGGCTGCAGCAGCTACTGCTGCCACCGCTGCGGACATTGCCATTTCTCAGCCTGTTACTACTGTGTACACGATGGCTAAACTCTCAGGAGAGGTGGCCAGTGTGTTGTTTATTCAAAACTTTCTAAATTCTGTGATACACTTGGCTATCTAAAATCTTAATCAGTGAACAGCCTTATTACAGGAGACTAGAGTTCCACCCATTATGGGGGATGCCTTCATAAAGGGCCTACAGATGTCAGGAAGCTTGCTAAAAAGTTGAAGTGATGCTGTAACGTACGGCATTCTGCTATGTGGCTTAGGGGGTTTTCTGTTCTGGAGCCTCTGCCATATGAGAAAGCAACAGGCATTTCAACAGTTCCATACCAAAGAGGTCCTAATGCCTTTGGCAGAGGATAACACCACTGCCCTGACTTGGCTGCGCCTTGATAAATGAGTATCCAATGATGGGTAAGACCATGGAGGTACCTATCGGCCTAAGACAGAAAGGTTTTGAAGCACAAAGCCTTTCCAATGGTGAGTAAGAAAGAAAGCCAATATCCTGGCAACCTAAGACAGAACCTCATTTGTATTTTATATAAAAGAGGGACCTGTAGGAACCAGGCCCAACTGGGCTGCCTGCCTGTCTTGCTGTTTCATGTCCTGTTTCTAGCAGCTTCCGTGTTTGTGCTTATGTTGGTTAGCTAGTCATGTTTACTGCTCTGAGAACGCTCCCCTCCACTCCTCGGGAATTTTTCTCCTGTGTGCAATCACCTCTTGAGGGATTTTACCTGTAAGTGGGATTCCTGTTTTGCTGCCTATAAAAAGGCTCTTTGGACACTGAATAGAAACTGCTGCTGCTGCTCTCTTAGCATGAAGGACCTGCTGTGTTATTGTGTGTGTATGTGTGTGAGTTAAACCCGCAGTCCCTCGCCCTTGACTCAGTACTGCGGTGGTGCGGGTGCCACACTTAGGTGCAATGTGTACTGCTGGGCTTCAGTTGATATACTCTTTTATGTCCATCTAATTCATATTGCCATTCGTTCTTAGCATCCCTCTATTTATTTTTAATCCAGATGACTTCTCTATTAGTGGTAAAGGGTATTGAATTCACCCACTATGAGTGTATTGGTCTTTAACTGTAGCTTTACATTTTTCCATCACATTGTGTGTCCCTGTGTTTGGCTCATGCATTTTAAGATGATTGTTCTCTCGTGCCTGAATATTCCATTGATGAGAATGAAGGGATCATCTTTATCTCTTTTCTTCTTGTCTTGAATTTTATTTTGTCTTATATTAAAATATCTACACCTATATATCTTAGAGACAGCAAAATGATGGCTTCCATTTTATAATTCTATATTAATCTGTGTCTTTTGGATGACAAATTGAGACTATCAGTATGGAGAGTTGTCTTTGAAAAGTTTGTATTAATTCCTTTCAATATTTTTGATTTGTAGTGTTTTCCTTGACATCTTTTGATTGCTTCCCCCGTTTTTGTTTATTATTGAACAGTGGCCTCTTTGATGAATTTCTATTGGCTTTCTGATGGCAATGTTCCTTCCGTATCTTCTGTAGAGTGTCCTGGCTGAGTGTCACCACTTACATTTGTCCATTTTTGTAATGAAATATTTTCATTTCCTCTCATGTAGTTTAGTGTTCACAAAAGGAGCGAAGGTACTGGCTAGGGTGGGAGTAACCTCTGATGTAGTGATGTCTGGATGCAGCAGGTTTCACCTCCAGGGAGCCTGACTCTCAGTTTCTGGGATAGAGCCCAGAACTCCTTTAAGGAGCATCACTAATAACAGCAGTGGACCACTGTCTATGTTCCCAACCTCCTGAGCAAGAAACACAAAGGTCTCGAGCAAAAGTGAGGGTCGCATGGCTCATGTGCAAAGATGTTTCTAGATTTAGGGGTCCCAGCCAATTTCACTTCCTGGAGATTCATATTCTTGATTCCACACTCTTGAAGTCTGGCAGTTCAGTGTTATGGAGTCTGATTCCCTCCACAGATCTTGTAACAGGGTTGGGGAGAGATTGCTGTGAGGTCCATGTCCCTAGTGGAGTGAGTAATGTCAGAACCACTGTATTACACTTCGGAGGTGACTTCTCACTAGCAGTGACCACCCTGCAGGGTAAGAGTAGTTTTGCGGGCTCTGTGTGACCTGGGGTTCCCAGGCTGGCTAAGACCCAATGTAGTTGTCTTTTGGAAGAGACAGCAAGCTAGCTGGGAGCATTCTTGAGGGTAAGAGAGGCAGGGGAGACTACTGTGACGTACATATGCCTAGAGGAGTGACTAATGTCCACACCGACTGTAGTAGATTTTGAGAAGTGACTTCTCACTAGCAGTGACCTCCCACCAGAGTAAGAGGAGGTTTGGTGGCTTGCTGTGACCTGGGGTTTTCAGGCTGAAGGACAAAGTCTCATGGGATCCAGGGTAGTTCACTTTATGAAGTGAAGTCACTCAGGTTGTGACCCCTCTTGAGGGAGAAGTAGAGATGGGATTAGGGAAGGGACAGTGCTGTGGGACCCATCTCCATAGTTCAGGTACTAGGTATCCTGGGGCCCATGGGTCTCTAGGAGGTGACCTCCTGAGCATGAATTCCCCATCAAACTGGAAAGGACAGAGAGGTCAGGCTGGGGAAGTTTTGTCAGGGCCACAGGGTCTGAGAGGAGTAACAGGAGAGCATGTGTGCAGGCTAAGGGTCTAGGGACACACTCTTTCTTTCCATGCAGTGCAGATATTCTCCTGAAGTCAGTCCATATTTCTGCAGGAGTGATCATATAAAAGAGGGTTGAGTGCATCCCAGGCCTTTATAGGCCTTAGTGTTACAGTGTCCTCTTCAGGTAGTCTCCATGCATACTTGCCCAGAAGCAGCCTTCACCCATTCCACTGCCCCTCCCATTCCCCCTTCCCCCCAACACCTCACCACCCACCCCCAGCCTATCTGCCACCCTTCACCCCAGGACAGTCACACTATGTCAGGCATATGCCTTTGTCCTCATGCTTGCTGTAACAGAGGCAGGGGTTCTTCTTTTCTTGGAAGTTTTCGTAGGTATGGCCCACCTTCATAGGTAAGGAAGGTCTGGAGACAACATCATGAGCCCTGTCCTCCTAGGTTGGTGAAGAGGTATTGGGACCCAGAATTGGCCCATGATATCCTGACCCTCACTTCCAAATCTCACTGGGTTGAACAGCCTGAGAATGCTCTTTCAGGACCCCAGGACCCTATGGGAATGGACGGGACAGTTTTGCCTGCTGCTGGGGGTGGGCAGAATCTAGGGACCCCTTCCCTGTGACACTCTCTGAACTCTTGGTGTCTTGGGCAGATGGGTCCAGCATTGAGAAGTAGACAGGCGGGCAAACTGAAAAGAGGGGGCGCTGTGTGCTTTTCTAGCCCTGAACAGCTCAGTTCCCATTTCAACCATGTGCAACTATAAGCCCTGGTGTCCCTGGGCATGGTCTCTGGCTGGACCTCACCAAGCAACAGGCAGGGCTGGGTGTTTGTCCACACGCCTGTCCTGCTTTCCCAGAGGCAGGCATTCTTAAGTTCAGGAAGTGAGGACTGTGATCACCCACTAGTGGAAGGGTTGCCCGGAAGGATGTTGGTGACCCGAGTCCCCCTTAGGGAGTGACCACTTACTAGAGCCCAAGGTAGTACATGAGGTCATGTCTGGAGCCCTGCTTCCACATCAGACTGGAAGAGGCCCCTGTACACAGTCTGACAAAGCTTTGTCAGGACCTCAGGGAGTTAGAGGAGCTGGCCGGACAGCATGTGTTTCTGGAGAAGGACATGGGCACCTTCCCATGTACCCTCGCTCTCCTCTGAGCTGATTGCAGAGATGTGGACACATTGAGGCCAAAGAAGTCAGGTGCATTCAAATGGACACTGGCTAGGGGAGGGTGTTCCGGATCCTTCTTCCCCAGTTCAGTCATGTACACCCATTTGCAAGCCTAAGTCACAGGGGCTTGAATGCTGGATGGGTCTCATCCTTCAGCACCTTGGACCAGGCTCTTGCATCCCTTCCCCTGTCTCCACCTAATCAGATGCCATTCCATTCAGGGAAGCTGGGCCTACCCATCTGGGGTAACCCTCTGAGGGGAAGATGGCTCTCAGGGGGATGTGGTGAAGCATGGTCTCCTCATCTAAGTGGTTCCCTGTTTCAGCGTACTGTATGCACCTGGCACCCCCCACACAGTGGTGTGTGGGCACCAGCTGGGCCCACTAGCTGGGCCTTTCTCCTGTATAGGTGCTATTCCAGCCTATGAGAAAGCATCACATTTCTGGGGCCATGCTGAGGCTAGGTGTTACCTTCCTCTAAAGAAAAAGATGTTTATGAGTGGAAGATGTTGAGATAGGATCGTCCCAGTGGGTGGCTGGTTGCCAGAGGATGCCTTGGTGAAGTCCTGTGGCGGGAAAACTGTGTCAGAGTTTGGGGGATGAGATTAGGCTTGTGTGTGGTAGAGTCAAACCTAGGTCTGTGAGGTGAGTCCAGGTGCAAATAGAAGGGACCCCAGGACACAGCAGTTCCCACACAGAGAGGTGTGGACCATCATGGGTATCCCTGCAAAAGCCATGGCAGGCACAGTAATAATCCTTGTGAGGCAAAAAGGGGATCCTCTCCCAGCATGCCTTTATCAGCAGGTGTTGGTTGAGACTTGAAGAGTCTGCCCTGAGCAGTTTATTTTAGACTTGGCTAAGTACAGTACAATTTTGGGGGAAAGTTTCCGGGTAACTGTCATCTCTATTTCATGTCTCAAATGAAGATTTGGTCCTAACTGCAGAGGAACTCCTTTACACTGTACACGTGACCTCTACCAGGAGGATGGGTTCACTACAGTAAGGGCTTAGGGTCTAGTGAGGTTTCAGTGATACAGACAGTATGGAGGCCACCAGGAGATAAAGTACGTTTTAACCTCTGTCCTAAGGAAGGGTTCTATTGACTGAGAAACAAGACTAAGGATGAAGGTCTAGGAAGGGAGGGTGTGAGGTAAACATAACAGCCTGGGAGATTTTGGTGTTGCCTGGCCCGGCAGGTGGCAAAGATCACCAGGCTATTAAGCACAAGCAGGCCCAGGCTTCTGGGTGGAAAAGAGGTATATACCTGCCTTCTGTTGAAGAGACAAGCCAGCATGCTTCACACTCCTGGCGTCTGTAGTGCTTGTCAGGGACAGCAAAGACCTCATGGCCTCTGCAGCCTGCTTTGCCGCTTTGGGTGAGTGTATTGAGGAATCTCTGCACTTACCTCAGGGGTAAGTTTTTAGTGTCTCCTGCACAACTGGGGCAGTGGCACATGTCACTTGGGAGGCAGAAGTGGGTGGGAGTTCAAGGCCAGATTGGCCTACAAAGTGAGTCAGGATAGCCAAGGCTATACAGAGACACCCTGTCTTGAAACAAAACAAAACAAAACAAAACAAAACAAAACAAAACAAAACAAAAAGCCAAGATCTCATATTGAGAAACATATCTGCTGTTTTTTTCCCTTGAGGCTTTCTTTCTTTACATTTTCTCCCATGTACCTGCCCCACACTCACACACACCTATTCTCTATGAACAGTAAACTGGGGGCTCACAGGTTGCACTTGGAATTTCAGATCCCTTGGAAATTGAAAAGTCCTTATAGATCTTGGCTTTTCCTCTGTAGTCAGATTTAGAGGAAAGAATATCTACCACTTCCCCAGGCCTAGGCCAGAGCTGAACATGGCCAAAAGATGGGGTAGGCACAAAGGCTGCTGCTTATGCAGAGTCTACAGCCAGGATGCCTCCCTGACACCCTCCCATGGACCACTTCCTGCCTCCCTCCATTGTCACCACTTAGTGCCTTGCCAGCATCCAGTTGGCCCTGTGGTCCCTCACCCCTTACATCTGTAATCAGTATACACGTACCCTCCTCTGCCTGTTCTTCCCTTTCTTCCTCCTTTGTTGCTGACTTCACAGAAAACTTGGCAGTAGAAGCTGCATCTGCTTCTTTTTGCTTCCTTGTCTGTGTTTGCCTCCTTGTGTCCTGTGACTGCAGAAGCCTTTTCCTGCAGGCCTAGGCCAAGACAGGTGTACAAGAACAGTCCCAAGGGGAAGGCTAGAGTAACGTCCAGGCTAAACATCAGGCTCAAGCCCATGATCAGGCCCAGGAGTAGGCCTAGACCTTGAATTTCACTGTTCCACAGAGCACCCGTCATTTTTAACCTCTGGATTAACTAGAGCAAATAAAGATGTTGTGTAGTAGACACGGTACAGAATGGAGTGAAAATTTCCAAAACTATGAAAAGAAAGCAAACCGTGGGGATCTGAATGTTGTGTGCACTCTAACTTGGTACTAGGTCACGTTCTATCTGGATCCTGGGTGCGTCCTCCCTTCGAGATATAGTAACCCACTCTTTTTGCAAAACATCTCTCTTGATCTCTCACCAGGGCAAATGCACCTCCACCTCATTCTTCCCTGAAGCCTTTCTCAAACCTGTGGGACCTTCTATTACTCTGCAACTTCGCTTCCCAGGTCACCAATGCCATGCGGCCTGGTTGGAACTGCAGCGGATTTCATTAGTGTCTCCAAGTGTACATCAACACTCACCAGCTCACCTAGCATTTTTACTCCATAGGGCCCAGTTTTCCTCCTCTGGGGCAGGCATGACATCAATAGGCAAATGCCAGGTCCACGAAGAAACATTTACTGTAGTGAAGATGGTGCCTGCCGATGCCATGCTCTCTGCAGGTGAGGAGAGCCCATGGGTGGAGTGAGAAATGACAGCTGAGTGAAGAAAAGGAGCTGATGGTAGCTGAGGTGAGAAGGAAAGCTGAAGTGAAGGCTGCAGGCTCAGGAAGGGGGTAGGGACTGAGGTGATGGGGTGTGGGTGGAGAAGAAGAGTGGGGTTTAGTGAAAGGGAGCTGAAATGAGAGAGTGTGCTGAAAGGAATGGAGCTGAGCTGAAAGGGGGACTGAAGTGAGAGGAGGTCTGAAGAGAGGGGTGAGAGCCAAGTGGAAAAGTGAAGGCTGAGGTGAAGGGTGGGGTTGTGGCAAAGAGTGGCTACAAAAAGTAGATGGAGACTAGGTGATGGCTGATGTTCCAGGCCAGCTGAGATAGGGGGTAAAGGCTGACAGGAAATATGGACAGTAATTTTGATGGGTGGTGAACTGAGGTGTTGGGTTCAGGTTGAGATAATGCATGCCTGAGGCGAAGGGGACTGGAAGGGCTGAGGTGTTGGGGCTGAAGGGTAGGGGTCAAGGTGAGTAGCTAGAGCTGAGGAAACGGGGCTGAAAAGAAAGCTAGAGCCTGAAGTGAGAGGGGGACCTTAAAAAGAGAGCTGGTGGGGGCAAAAGCGCTGAGATGGGGAGGAGAGAGAGAGAGAGGGAGGGAGAAAGAGAGAGAGAGAGAGGGAGGGAGGGAGGGAGGGAGGGAGGGAGGGAGAAGAGAGCACACTGGGGACTGAGATGAAGGAATAGCTGAAGTGAGAAGTAGAAGCTGAGGTGAGGGGATCTGAAAAGAATGATGAAAACCTACATGAGGGTTAGGGGGCTGAGGCCAGGGGTGGGGGGAGTAGTAGGGGCTGAGGGAGAGAGAGACCCAAGGGGGAAAATGGTTGAGGAGCTGAGGTAAGAGATGGAGACTCAGGTAATGGACAGGGCTGATGGAGTAGGGGCAGGAGGAGCAAGAGAGTAGGGGCTGAGATTAGAAGTGGAGGCTATGGAGCTGGAGAGATGGCTCAGAGGTTAAGAGCTCTGCCTGTTCGTCTAAAGGCCCTAAGTTCAATTCCCAGCAATTACATGGTGGCTCACAACCATCTATAATAAGATCTGGTGCCCTCTTGCAGGCAGAGGACTGTATAAATAAATAAATAAATCTATCTTTAAAAAATGAGGTGGAATTTGACCATGTCCCCTGGAGGGGGAGACCTGGTGGCACTCAGAGGAAGGACAGCAAGTAGCCAAGAAGAGACTTGATACCCTATGAGCATATATAGGGGGACGTAATCCCCCTCAGGAACAGTCATAGGGGAGGGGAATAATGGGAATATGGGGGGGGGGAGGAATGGGAGGATACAAGGGATGGGATAAACATTGAGATGTAACAAGAATAAATTAATAAAAAAAAAGGGAAAAAAAATAAAAAAAATAAAAAATGAGGTGGATGCTAAGGTAGTTGTGAGGGTTGAGTAGGCTGAGTAGGTGCTGTGGAGACAACCTATAGGTTAGCATTCTATTAAGTGTCATCTGAGGAGTGCCATGGGAAGATGGATGTACAATCTCAGGAACAGAAAACCCAAACTTCCTTCCATAAGCAGAAGAGAAAGGAAGCTGTGTGGAAGACAATAGGGGGCAGTGTTGCCAAGGATCAGCCAAGAGCCACTTCCTGTTCCCCTTTGCATAATAAAGTCTGCACTCATTTGCTGAAAATGGAAGAGTGATGTGTCTATCATCCAATGAATGATCAGGCAGGCCATTTCCCACTTTTCTTTTTTCAGGTTCAAACACATATTATACACACTGAGTTTATGTCTTCTCTGGATCAGATAGGGAGTCCATATAGACTTGATCCCCAGACACGTTTCAAGGGAGTAATTTGTCAGTTTCCACTTGGTGTTGATTCTAGCAAGCAGAATAGTTTTAAAAGCATGTAACTCAAATTTTAGCAATAGGTAAAAAGTTCCCAAGAAGACTGAGAATTTAGATGCTTTGAAGTGGCAAAAGATTACTTTTTTGTTTTTAGCATTGCACAGAGTTCTCTTTATCCTCTGACTCCTACTTTCTTTATTATTATTATTATTATTATTATTATTATTATTATTATTATTATTATTTATTCACATTACATCCCAATTGTAATCCGCTCACTCTTATCTTCCTTTTCCCACCCTCCCTCCCTTTCCCACCCTATTCCCATCTCCTAGACCAATGACAGGTGGGGTCCTCCTCCACCACCAGGTCTGGCCACATTTTTAGGTGCTGGGGAGAAGGTTCACTGAGTGAGGTTCTTGCTGCTCAAACAGGGGACCCCGAGTTTGGATCATAGCGCCAACTAGGTAGTGACTTGTGTTTGTCATCACAGCATTAGGGCAGCTCAGAGGATTCCAGGGGGCCACCTCCACACCTGAGGCATAGTCAGACCTCAGTACTTCCCAGTCACACGGAACTATGTGTTTCCTTCCTGGTGCAATTTATAAACTCTTTTCAGTCCTACAGGTAGATAAAAATAGAAACCATTAGGAATTTGTTGAAAATTCTACCAGGTTGGATTTGGTTTTGTGAGTTGGTTAGTGTTTGTAATTCCGCAGCTTTTCTTTTTTATGTTGCAAAAATCAACTTTGCCTTTTTCATGGCAGTGAAAACTAGCTTTATGCTAAGCTTGAAACTATTTTCTCATCCAGAGAAATTTTATTATGTGTTCCTTTTGGTGGCCTTACATTTTACAATATCTTTTACTCTGATTTATATCAAGACACTAATGTTTCAGTTGATTGTCATGTCATATTTTCTCATTATTTTCTTCTTCTCCTCTCCCACCTCCCGAGGTCCCTTTCTTTCCTTCATCTTCCTCTTCCTATTTTATGGCTTGCACAGGAGTACACACGCACACACACACACACACACAGATAGATACACATACACACTCAACTTGAAATCTAAATTTGGAATACAAAAGAAAATGTATTAGTTTTTTCTAATCTTTGTGTAACATGGTGATGTCCAGTTCTTCCAATTTTCCTGCAAATGTAATAATTTCACTTTAAAGGTTTGACTATATATTTATTTTTTCTGTGTATATGTAAGCACATGAATCTCTCTCTCTCCTCTCTCTCTCTCTCTCTCTCTCTCTCTCTCTCTCTCTCTCTCTCTCTCTCTCTCTTTCTGTGTGTGTGTGTGTGTGTGTGTGTGTGTGTGTGTGTGTGTGTGTGTGTGTGTGTAATCCAGAGGACAACATTCAGGCGCCATTTGTCTCTTTGCATTAGGTGAAGCGGGGGGATAAAACTCAGGTCCTTAGGCCTAGCAGCAGGTGCCCCTACACACTGAAACTTCTTTTATAAAAATGAAGTAAAAGAAGATTTAGTGAGTATGTGCACTATGTTTTCTTGATGCACTCATGTCTTGAAAAGCAATGCTGGGTCCATTTCTTAGTTAATTTGAATAGTGTAGGAATAAAATGTCTGTGTCTATAGCTGTGTGCTTTGTTGATGAGTCTTATACACTGCCAAGGGTGATGTAAACTGGCTCAGCCACTGTGGAAATAGGCATGGGTTACCTGTTAGTTCCATTTTTATTTTATTTTGCTTATTGCTTTTTAAAAACCATCCATGCTCATGTCCACAGAGGCCGTGCCAATTTACATCACCCTCAGCAGTGCATAAGACTTAGACTTTCTCTCATCATTGCCACTTCTTTTTCTTCCTTCTTTATTTTCATGTTTCTTTCTTTCTGGTTTTTCGAGACAGGGATTCTATGTGTATCCCTGCTGTCCTGGACTCATTTTGTAGAGCAGGCTGGCCTTGAACTCACATCGATTTTCCTGGTCTGCCTCCCTGAGTGCTGGGATTAAGTGCCTGTGCTACCACGCCCGGCCTGCCCCTTATTTTCTTTATCAAAGCCTTTTTCTCATTCTGTCATGGATAAGATGGAATCTTGGAGCATTTTTCCTGTCAGGGAAAATAAACACACACACACACACACACACACACACACACACACACACACACGCACACGTTTAAATCTAAACTTTGAATATAAAAGAAAGCATGGTATTGGTTTTTTCAATTTTTTTTTAACATGGACATGTCCATCCTGCCTCTGCTTCCCCAGGTGCTGGGATTGCAGGCATCTTCAAGACATCTTTATAATTAAATTGCTAAATATCAAGCATGAAGAGAGGATACTAAAGGCAGCCTGAAACAGTACCATGGAAGGGTGATATTTCACAGGGTCCTAACTAGACAACAGACTACAGAGAAGCAATGAATGCTGAGAGCAAGAGAAATAATCTCCTTCAGGAAGAGCCCCACTCTCCCAGCTTGGTTATCAAATACCAGCTGATCATCCCTGAACTCATAGGCACACGAGCAACATAAGGACTAAGCAGGTTGTACTTATATATTTAGTTATATGCACAACAACAAAAACAACTTTAAAAAAGAGGACATGAATTTTAAAGAATCGGGGAGCACATGGGAAGATTTTAAGGGCAAAAGAGAATGGGAAATGATATAATTATATTTTAATTAAAATAAATGTGAATTTAAAACTCACTGGTCTCAGAAAGGAAAACACATTTACAGTAAGAGCCGAGTTCTCAGTGGAAACTATTAACGTCAGAAAAGCATAAAGCAATTCACTCCAAATTGTAAGAGGCCACAGGAGCCAATCCCAGCTAACTTTGTCAAGTCAAACTGTCTGCCAGAGTTGAGGGAAAAAGACAATTTTACATGATAAAAACAATCAATAAAATAACTCACGCCTGCCACACCAGACCCTCAGAGAATACTAGAAACATTACTTCAGAATAAAAAGACTACTAGGTGTAGCTGAGAGGCCATAGGCTGAAACCAAATGAAGCTGTAGTTAATAAAACCCAAAACAAGACTAGGAGCACAAGCAAAACAGACAGCAGTCATCACACACCTTCGAATAATTATTATTTCAACCAATAGACACAGGTTACATCAGTGAATTACAAAACAATATCCATCTTTCTGTTGCCAACAAGAAGGTCATCTCAGCTTTAAGCACAGGCATCGCCTCACAGTGAAAGGATAGAGAAAAGCATTTAAGCAAATGCTACTGGAAAAACAAGAGCCAGCACAGCTCTCCCAATAGCTGACAAAACAGTAGCTGAACTCAGAGGAGAAGAATGAGGAGAGATGAAGAATACATTCTGATAAAGGGAAGAGCAAATTAAGAAGGCATTGCAGGGACTGGAGAGATAGCTTAGTGCTGAAGAGGCCTTGCTGCTCAGTGCCCAGCTCCTATGTCTGGGAGCCTCTTATATCTCCATCTCCAAGGCATTGTGTCCCCTCTCATGCTCTGTATGGGCGCCCAGACACATGCTGACATACACAAACATAAATAAAAGCAAAACAAAATGTGTAAGTTCTCTCTCTTGAAATTCTCAAAGAATTGGGCTACTGCCCCTTGTGTTTTTCACACAGCATGTGTCCAATGAAACTAGCTTTATGTTAAGTATTCAGTAGGTACAGGAAAGTAGTGACTTATGTAGGAGAGAACAGAGCTTTAAAGCCTTACTACCCTACATACTAAACCTGTTGTACAATTGACATCTAATTGCACTTGGAGCACCATAAAATAACTAAAACAAGTATGCTCTTCAGTTACAATAACCTGGCCAGAGAAGCAAACGGCAGAAATGATTCAGAAGTATTTATCTAAATAAAAGCTACCAACATTTCTGTTCTTTCTTTTTAAAATCTTTTTTCCACTTTAGTAAATATTTTCAAATATATTTGTAAGAGATAAAAGGCACGTGTAACTGGACAGTATCATGAAGTTTTAACTAAAGCCTGAAACTTCATCTTCCTGCTTATAAAATTGTCTTAAGCTTGTCATCTTACCTATTTGGCTGCAATAAAAGAAATAAAATAAGTATGAAATAGTGAAAAATTATCCCCATCAAACAAACATGAAAGAAGTAAAACTGAATTACAGTGTGGCCTCCAAGTATGCCTGTTTTATTTTAGTACATGTCCCTGTCTAATTCGGAAGGTGAACAAGTGATGTTAAATTTATAATTAGGAATATCGCTAACAGATGACGAACGTTGTGATGAAGTCAGTGTTGATGAAATATTGTTGAGCTAAGAAGTGGACAATCTAAATTTGGTGACATTGAATAAGTGTTCTCTTTTCATCCTTTTATCGCTAGTCTTCTTTACTACAGATGAAAAGGAGAGAAAAGAAACAATTATACCAGTTTAATCTGCTTCCTATATTTAAGAAAATGTTCAACCCTTGTTCATGCCTGCTGCTTTTGTGCTATTACTCAACTGAATTAACAAAGATCAACATGCTTTCCGCTTATAAATCAAACCCATGGCTATCATGGTGCTTATGCACCCAATCATGTGATTGCACCAGCTTTTTGGCAGTTGGTGTCTCTGTGTGTGTGTGTGTGTGTGTGTGTGTGTGTGTGTGTGTGTGTGTGTGTATGTGTGCTCACATGTGCTCGTATATGAGTGTGGGTCTGCACAAATGCAAGTGCACATGTTTGTGCATGAAACCCTGTCACCTGAGATTCAAACTCATAGCCTTGTACAGGCTAACCCCACCCTCTATCCCATGAAGCCAAGACCTCAGTCTTGTTTAATCTGCTGAAAGGCTTTGTTGGTATATACAGGAATCTGTCTATCTATAAAAGCCAGTACTAGATACACAAGTGATGTTTCCTTACCCTCCAGACCTTAGGCTTCCACGTAGTTTACCAGGCACTTAGCTGTGTGGACAAAAAGAGAAAGAGGAGAAGAAAATATAATCATTTGAAGAGATAGCTTTTAAATTTTAATTATCAATTTGCTTCTAAATGATCCTATGAGGACTACATTTCTTTTGACTAGTTTAAAATACAAAACTTGATAACTAAATGAATAGGTAGGTATTAGTAACTAAAAATGGTCCTACCAGAAGTGTCTAAATGTTTTACAATTTGTCTGTAGTGCTCTCAAAGGCATTGATTACTACTTAGTATAGGTAATGGCCTAACTGTGGTGGAGCCCTAAGGACTCAACTCCTGCCTGGCCCAGCCTCTGCCACTGTTACTTCTGATAATTGCTCTCTAAACAGAGAATGATCTAGATGTGATACAGAGGTTAAGTCTAATAGGTTTACCACTTGTTAGTAGTCTTACATTGGTGGACAACAGAGCTTTGAATAGCAGGGATGGCCACAAAGTTTTAATCACATTCTAAGACCTGTTAGCAAGAAAGTTAAATTGAATTTTGTTTGAATTCGAAATAAAGTTTTCCTCAATTAACCTGAATTTGAAAAGAACAAGGCTCAACTGTAAGTAACTACAGGGGGAGTGACTGGTGCTCCTAGCTATGCACAGAAACCTGGATTTGCTGGCTCTTTAGCCTTTGGGATCTGGGTCCATTTCAGCAAATGCTTCTTGGTTTTCCGTTTCTTCTTGTCCGGCGTCCTCATCCAATAACTTGTAATTTTCATTCCGGTCATCAGAATGACATCCATCCAATAACTTGTAATTTTCATTCCAGTCATCAGAATGACATCCATATATTTATTCAGGAAAGACCATTAGAAACCATACACACACACACACACACACACACACACACACACACACACAATGGAGCAAACACAAAATAGTCTAATTCCCAACCAATAGCACCACCCACATCTACCCTTGAGAGAAACAGCAGGTGCATGAGTAACTACAGAAACAGCGGGAGTTGAGTTCCTTCCTGGTTTTCAGGCTACACTTCCCTACTCTTGACACATCTGCCCAATGATCTTTTCCCCAGGGACATGTCTCTCCGGTTACCAGAAAATATCCTAAGCAATGAAGTACATTTCTTCTCCTTAGAAGAAGAAATCAGGGGCATAAGTCAGCCACCTTGCACCCATTACACCTGGGCAGAATTTTGGAAGGAAGCTACTTGTTTTGCCTCAAGCAATTTTTTTCTCAATCAGTGAATATTAAGGCTTCCCTTCTAAGAGAGTTCTCCCAAACCAAGTCAATGCAGAAAACCACATGTCCAAGACCCTTCACACTTTTCAAAGCCACAGACTCAAAATGAGGAATGCCATTTTCTGGTTCTTTTGTTGTCAGGCTTCCCTTCTACTAGCTCCCAAGCTCTCTTTTGGACACCTTGCCTACATAGTGAGTTCAAGGCCAATCTATCCTGTGTGAGACTCTGTTTCAGAACAAAAACATGGAAAGTTGGTCACAGAACTGGCCCAGTGAAATAGGCCTTTAATCCCAGCACTCAGTGGCCCCCAAGAGGCAGGAAATTGTGAATAAAAATCACCCTGTGTTGCCTCAACAAGTAATGAGACCCTCCTCTCACAACAAATGAACAAAAGCAAAAACAGTAACAACTAACAAACCATATTTTTAAAAACCAGAGAGTTTGACCTTAGGTAGGGGAGCCATCTAACCACTCCTTTTCCCACCTGACTGAGGCCAGCACCTCCCACAGCTAATTGTTTCTGCCCAGTAAAGGAGCAGCCTTAGCCAAGGCAGCAGCCTCCCTCCCTCCCGGGCCTGGTCTTTGCCCTATTTCCTTCCTCCCCATCACTGCCCACTGCCCAGCACTGATGGCTTCTCTAGGCACCTAGGCCTGATTCCTTACCCTCTGAGGCCACGATCTGCTTTATGACTTGCTTTGGTGGTTCTTCTGCTGTAGCTTCTTCTGCTGCCACCTCTCCTGTGCCTTGCTCTGCGGGTTCCTGGGCTGTCTTAACTACTGGCTCATACAGTTAACAATCTTCTGCTTCCTCGAAATCTTCAGGCTCCTCAAACTCTGGAAATGTGGAGATAACCTCCCGCAGGCTCCGGGTCATGCCTGATCCCCGACTCTCATAGTCTGAGGCCCTCATAGTTGATGGGACGGGCCCGGGTGGTACTTGGACCTCACTTGAGAGGTCAGATGCAGAGGTGTCAGGTGTTTCTATCACTTCGGGGACCCTACTCAGCATGTGGTTGTTGCTATACACACGATTCACAATGGCGTGGACAAGCTCCATGAACACAATACCGAAGTCAGCCATTGGGAAATGTCGGGCATTCACCACAACATCTGGATCTACCACAGTGCTTTCTACCTCTTCTTCTTCTTTGTCCTCCTCTTCCTTCGACTTTTCCTCAGAGTTGGCACACTCTCCCCTGTGATCCTCTTCCTCTGGGTTTCTTTCAGTTCCAACATTCTCCACCTGTCCTGGACTAAGTCCTCCAGGTATATCAGAGACCCCATCAAGGCCGGACTCGCAGCCTAACCCTCCACCTTCTGCCGCTTCCTGTACCCACTCTTTCTCAAGTGTTAATGGGTTGTCTTGGCTCTCTTTGGGTGTGTATTGATGCCCGGCATTAGACATGACACTAGTTAGTACCTCTACAAGGCCTTGATGGAAGTGGGATGAAGACGATACTGATTCCTCGGACTATCAAGGTCTGGGCGATGCGGAGGGATTATGGCATCAACCACCAGCACACTTTGGTAAAGATTGTGATTAGGAAGCTGTTGGCTCCTAAAGACATTCACGGGGCCCTTAGAGTTATAGAGGGAGCTTCGGCAGACACCCCAGGTGAAAGGACCAAAGTCTATGATGTTACCTGAGGTGGTCCCATGGAAGTAGAAGGGACGAGGTGGCAGAATACACCAGCCCAGGCAGATGGCAACCTGAGAGTCTCTTCTAACATCCGGGACTACAAGGGTTATACTGTGAGTCACAGGGGGTGGGGGCGGGGCTTATGACAGTTATATAAACAGTTTTGCCACCACATAGCCAGCTGTAAGCTGATTTGTTGATGAGTGAAGATGGTCATGGCCATCGTCCAATAGTTGATCGAAAGCCTTCCATTTTTAGGAAACACCTTCTTGCTTGTTTTATTTGTGTGTGTGTGTGTGTGTGTGTGTGTGTGTGTGTGTGTGTGCGTGCGTGCATGCGTGCGTGTGTGTGTGTGTGGCTTTAGAAACTCAGGCCTCTCATTAGGTCCAAGCTGTCCCTATCCCTCCTCTCCCCTCCTCTTTTAAAGTGTCTGTGCCAAGTCAGTGCTGGAACCTAAGGGAGGCAGCTCAGAAGAAGGTATCTGATTCCCCTAGCAGTGGCATGAAGGGCATTTATGATCAAGTTGCCCTCAGCACTGGGAACAGAACTAGTGTCCTCTGGAAGAGTAGCAGTATTCTTAGCAGCTGAGCTGTCTCTCTAGCCCTGACCCCACCCTCTCGACTCTATGGTTATAGGGTGAAATTACAGCTGTCTAAAATGAAGGATCCTAAGTCAGGGAAACTTCTTCTGTAAAGTGTTAGAACTATTTTAGGCTCTGAACCTCCCCAAGAAAGCTAAAATCTAGATTGTTATGTATTTACACAAAAGGAAAGAAAATAAATTTCCACAAATACCTTAAACTTAAACATGAGTGCATTTCTTTATTTTTCTCTATTTGTTTCTTTTTTAAGTCATTAAATATTTTTTATATTATACAAATATTTTATATCATCACACTCATATATAATAAGCTACCTACAGCAAGAATAAACACAAAGCAATCAGGAATTATATAAATGTTACATTCATAGTGTTTTGGCTCTTTATATTTGGCAGCCTTGAAGAAAACATTTGGTGTATCTAAAAATATGAATGTAAATTAACACCTATCATATCTTACATAGTATCTTTTTAAACTAGCTTTGCTATTTCCAAGCTCAGTTAGCAACATGACATCTTCTCAGATGAAAAAGGAGACTTTACTTTCTTTTCAGAGGAATTAAGGGCAAGAACTGAACTCTTGGGGGCCCATACTGCCTTAATAGGGTTCAATGTTAGTGTTTGCTATCATCCAGATTGATTGTAAATGTTCATCCATTGATTGGTAAACAGCTTTATTTTGCCTTTTAAAAACCTTTAGAATATTTTTTTCCATATTACTAATTTTTAATGACTAATTTATCCGTAGTCCTGTGTCATTTATAAAGGCCAACTTTAACTTTTGCATGACACTGAAATATGTAATAACATTTTAAAATAAAAAATACAGCCATACAGTATACCATATCCATTGTTGACAGTTTTCTTAATATGCATTCAGTAGGTTTCGAGTTTACGCAAATATTACGGTGTTAAATGAACTCAATACATTTATTTTAATTTTCTACATGGACACATCCATGCACTTTACCAATTTTTGTACTTTTTGAAAATTGCGTATCTGTAACAGTGTGTATTTATTAATAAATTCACTCTAATACTTCAGCAACTCCTGCAACGTTTTTCCTCCTAATCCATGGACTGCTTTTTTTTTCTGAACTCTTTAGTGATATCTATTAGGATTACAAATTCATGTACTGCAAAGGAAGCTCAGTGGTTAAGAGAGCGCAGTGGCTCTTCCATAGGACCCTGGTTCAATTTCCAGCACCCATAAGGTGGCTCACAAATGTACCTTTAGTCCCAGAGGATCCATCGTCCTTTTATGGCCTCTATGGGCACTGCATGCATGTGATGCACATACATGCAGACAAAACACCCATACATGTTAGACCCTACTGCTGAAGAGGTTACATCCTTTGCTTGCTGTACTTTGAGAAAGAAAGCTCAAACTGGATCTGGAGTATTCTCTCCCATGAGCTAGATTCTAAACTTACAAAAGTAGCTACTAAGTATGCTGAGGAGAATTAACCCTCAAAGTCCCACTGAAACATTGATTCTGTGTGCTTTTCTTTTTGTTTTTAGACATGGTCTCTGTATGTAGTCCTAGAACTTGCTAGGTACACCAGGGTGGTCTTGAACTCACAGAGACTCCCCTTGGCTGTGCTTTCTGAGTGCTGGGATTAAAAATGTGTGCCACCACGCATCCTGCATGCTTTGTGATAGGAGGAGCAGGCAAGATGCACCAACTAGTGCAAGGGTGGCTTCAGTGACTATGACCTGGAGATGGAGGAGTGGCCAGAAAGCAATGGAGACACAGTCCCTCTTGGAGCACAAGAAATGTAGTTGCGCATCAGTATCACCCCCTTCATGGCTCAGGGACTGTTGAAGAGGGGCGTGGGAAGAATGTAAGAGCTGGAAGAAGAGGCAGAGTGTGTTGAGTGACTGTCCCCCTAGCCAAAGCACTGCTTCCTTAGAACATTCAGCTAAGCCCCTCTAGCAAAAGGTTATCCCAGCCAGGCTTGTTGACATTTTACAGTAGCCCAGCCCCACCTGGGGTCTGCATGGCTATCTCTCTCTCTCTCTCTCTCTCTCTCTCTCTCTCTCTCTCTCTCTCTCTCTCTCTCCTCTCTCTCTCTCTCTCTCTATCTCTCTCTCTCTCTCTCTCTCTCTCTCTCTCTCTCTCTCTTTCTCTCTCTCTCTCTCTCTCATTCCTGCTGGGTAGAGCTTTCCAGGTGGGGCTGGATAGAGGAGAAGTGCCCTCACCTCTAAGTCACCTCTCACCTATGCTCTGCCAGGAAGCCCAATAAATAAGCTCCCTGGTTCTCCATAGTGAACGTTGATGGAATTACACCTCAGTTTGTAGTCTGGGCCCTAGGAGGAGAGAGAGGCCTTGCTTACATCTTCAGTGGGAAGACGTTTTTAACAACAACATATGATAGAAAATGTCTGTCTGTCTTTCTGAGATGGAATTCACTTAACATCATCATCCCAGTTGCATCCATTCTCCTCCAAATGACACTACTTATTTTTTTAATGGATGAAAACTCTTCTTATAAGTAAACTCTTCTCTCTTTAGTGTGTATAGGCCTCAGCCTCACTTCCAACCTCCCAACTTTACATAGGAGAGAGAAGGTTAGTGGAGAGAGGGGCCCCTCTGCTTCTCCTGGCTGCTTAAGGTCAATTGGGTTCCTTTGGGCTATACCCATCTCCTCCAACAGCACCAGCCAGCAGTCTCCCCCAAGCCACTGCTCCTCAAAGCATTTCTCTCTGTCTGTCTGCTCCAAACCGTGACACTTGGTCTCTTCAAACTGTTACAGGCCAGGCCACATGGCAACACTGCATGCCACACTGTGCTCTCCCTGTGCTCTTACTGATAGCCTCAGAGGACTATACCAAGCCCCTCTTTCTGCTACACCAGGAAGGACTGAACAGCTGGCAAAAGCCACGCCCGTCATGAGACAATTTACTGGTGTGGACAAGCTAAAGCTCAAACTGACACCCCACACTTGGGGTTAAAAAATAAACATATTTACAGAACAGAACAGAGTTCACAAAGGAACCAAAACTTCCATTACAATAATACATGTGTGCCACATTTTCTTTTCTAATTCCTCACCATGGGGGATCTAGGTTGGTTCCACAGCTTAATTGTTGGGAATAGTGCTGCAATGGACATTAGTGTGCAAGTGTCTCTCTCTGATACGTTGACTCAGAGCCCTTTGGGTAAAGACACAAGAGTGGCATAGCTCAGTTATATAACAGATCTATATTTACTTTTGAGGACACTTGATACTGAATTCCATAGTCACTGAACTAGTTTACATTCGCAAACAGTGTACACAGATCCCCCTGTGCTCCCTTCCTTGCCAGCATTATTTTTGTTCCTTCTTTCTTGTTTGTTTGTTGGTTTGTTTTGATACAGAGTTTCTCTGTGTAGGCTTGACTGTCCTGGACTCAGTTTGTAGACCAGGCTGGCCTTGAACTCACAGTGATCCACCTGCCTCTGCCTCCCAAGTGCTGGGATTTCAGGTCTCCACAACCAATCCTGGCCTGTAAGTGTTTTCCTAAAATCAGGAATAATGATAAGGGTACCTGTCTGAGGGTTTTATTGCTGGGAAGACACATCACAACCACAGCAGCTCTCAGAAAGCCCTCAATTGGAACTTGCTTAGGTTCAGAGGTTTAGTCCATTATCATCATGGGAGCATGGCGGCACACAGGAAGACATGGTGCTGGAGAGACAACAGAGTCACTTCTCTAAGTCTAATAGCTGCTTTCTTCCTCCTGCTGGGTTGTCTCCTTTAGCCTCAATACAAGGCTCTGTGCCTAGTCTTATTACGTGTCCGGTTGATATCACTGGAAGGACTGCACTTTTCTGAAGGAAGAAGGAGGGGCAGTGGATCTGGGGGAGAGGGGAGGTGGGACAGTATGGGGAGGAAATAGGAGGAGTACCCATTCACAACTTTATTGTTCTACAGAGTGCTCAAGCTTTTAGCTAAAACCATAAGAATGAGATCAATATATAAATAATACAAATATGTAAAATAGAATAACGTTAAGCCTGAGGCTGCATGCATGGGGCCTGCACAGGTCTACACCAGGTCCTCTGCATATATATTATGGCTTCTGGATTAGTGTATTTTTGGGATTCTTGAGTATCCAAATGGAGGAGTCTCTGATTCTTGTGCCTTCTCCTGGGCTCTGTGCCATCTGTTGGCTTGGCTTGTCCAACTTTGCTATTGTAGTTTTTATTTTATATTATTATACCTTATGTTGATATATTTTATTATCTCTTAGAAGCCTGTCCTTTTCTAATGAGAGGCAGAGAGGGACAGAATCTGGATGGGAGGTGAGGCGAGAAGGATCTGGGAGTAACAGAGGGAGGGGAAACCGTAATCAGGGATAAATTTTGTGTAGTGATAAAATTATTTTATGTAATAAAATGTTTTATGTGATAAAACAATCTTGTTGGAGGTTGGTCTGGTGCTATGTATTCTAATGATAATTACTGTTCCCCAAGATCTGGTTACACCCAAGAGGAGCACATTCTCACATACACCATGTGATGCTGTGTCACATCCCTCAGTCCAGCCCAGAAAGAGTGACTTATTAGCAGTTAGATTTGGGTGTGTAGCTGAGGGATAGCTAAATAGCTTAGAAGTTTGATATCTACCTAGATCTAGTGCTGTAAGCCCGTAAAAGAAATCACAGTCCTTCTGTGCCAACTAATTTGGGAGTTAGCAGAGTCAATGAAAACTGTTGCTTTACAAGTGAAGGACTTATTCAAAAAAGCTTCAAACCTTTGAAGAAAGAGATTGAAGATGACATGAGAAGATGGAGGGATTTACCTTGTTCATGGATCGGGAGAATCAACATAGTAAAAATGGCCATCTTACCAAAAGCAATTTACAGATTCAACGCAATCCCTATCAAAATACCCACAAAATATTTTGAAGATATTGAAAGATCAATTCTCAAATTCATATGGAGAAATAAAAAACCCAGAATAGCAAAAACAATCCTATACAATAAAAGATCCTCTGGAGGAATCTCCATACCTGATTTCAAGCTGTACTACAGAGCAACAGTAATAAAAACAGCAAAGCAATAGGCCGGTGGATCAATGGAATTGAATTGAAGACCCAGAGATGAATCCACACACATTTGCTTACTTGATTTTTGACAAAGAAGCCAAATCCATGCAATGGAAAAATGATAGTATCTTCAACAAATGGTGCTGGTCTAACTGGATGTTTACATGTAGAAAAATGCAATTAGACCCTTATTTGTCACCATGCACAAAACTCAAGACCAAGTAGATTAAAGACCTCAACTTAAAACCAGAGACATTAATTCAGTTAGAGGAAAAAGTGGAGAAGAGCCTGGGACACATAGGCACAGGAAACAACTTCATGAACAGTACACCAACAGCCCAGGCCTTAATGTCAACAATTAATAAATGGGACCTCATGAGGCTGAGAAGCTTCTGAAAGGCAGGAGACACTGTCAGTAGAACTAAGCGACAGCCTACAGACTGGGAAAAGATTTTCACCAACCCTTCATCTGACAAAGGTTTAATATCCAAAATATATAAAGAACTCAAGAAATTAAACACCACAAACCAAACAACCCAATTGCGAAATGGGGCTTGGAACTTAACAGAGAATTCTCAGCAGAGGAATATCAAATGGCCGAGAATCACTTAAAGAAATGCTCAACCTCCTTAGTCATCAGGGAAATGCAAATCAAAACAACTCTGAGATTCCATCTTACATCCATCAGAATGGCTAAGATCAAAAACTCAAGCGACACCACATGTTGGCGAGGATGTGGAGAGAGAGGAACACTCCTTCATTGCTGGTGGGAATGCAAACTAGTACAACCACTTTGGAAAGCTATCTGGTGCTTTCCCAGAAAAATGGGAATAGGGCTTCCTCAAGACCCAGCTATCCCACTCCTTGGAATATACCCAGAAAATGCCCTATCACACAATAGGGACATGTGCTCAACCATGTTCATAGCTACTTTATACATAATAGCCAGAATATGGAAACAGCCTAAGTGTCCCTCAGTAGAAGAATGGACTAAGAAACTGTGGTACATTTACATGATGGAATACTACTCAGCTATTAAAAACAAGGAATTCCCGAAATTTGTGGACAAATGGATTAATCTAGAAATTATTATAATGAGTGAGTTCACCCAGAAGCAAAAAGAGACAAATGGTATATACTCACTTATATCAAAACACTAGTCCAAGGGATACGTACCATGAAAAACTTTACTTACCAAGAAAGTGGGTCAGAGGAGAGGACATCCTATTGAGACTTTAGGCAAGAGTAGCATGGAAGAATAAGGAAATAGTAGGACCCACAGGGTCCTGGAAACCTACAAGAAGAACTTTATGACAGGCAGATCTGGATCCTGGGGTCCTCCTCAAACTAAGGCACCAGCCAAGGAGAATATAGGCATTAAACTTCGAACCCCTACCAAGACCTAGCCGACGATCATGATACTCTCCACCGTTGAGTGGAGAGTGAGATCTGACTCTCACACGAACTCTGGTGCCCCTTTTCTGACCACGTCCCCTGGATGGGGAGACCTGGTGGCACTCAGAGGAAGGATAGCAAGTTACCAAGAAGAGACTCGATATTCTAAGAGCATATATAGGGGGAGGAGGTCTCCCTCAATCACAAACATAGAGGAGGGGAGAAAGGGGGAAGTGGGAGGGAGGGAAGAATGGGAGGAAACACGGGAAGGGCTAACAATCGAGATGTAATATGAATAAGATAATAAAATGGAAAAAATAAAATAAAATAACTGATTAGTGAAAAAAAGATAAAAAGAAATTGAAGGAAAAAAAAAGAAAACTGTGGCTTTAGAATCTATTTCAATAAAAGAAAAAAATTGTGACACTATCACCTTCTTGAACAATTACATCTTTCTATTTACTGTTATTCCATTTCAGGAAAAATATTATGCTATTATTGTGACTTCGTAAAAAAAATAAGCAAGTTTCTCACATATTACTAAAAAAAAGACCAATTATTAGATACTGATTTATCAATTTATTTAGTGATTTACTTAAAGTGCTCCTTGTAATTGCTTATTTGCCAAGCATGACAATCCTTGCTACCTGGAAGAAAATAACCCAGAGAAATAGCTAGAACACCAGATTGCTGCCCTGTGCAATCTGCTGACTGCCTCATGCCTTCAGCAAAATCTCCCTTGTTTGCCTACCTGCCCTTGTGGTTTTAGAGTATCAAATGAGAATGCAAACTAGAGCCAGGACTGAGGCCTTTCAGGAGCTCACTTGGCTTCAGTCCAGTGGTGGCATCTCCTCCCTTCTGCTTTCACTGGTGTTGGAGTACTTAGTCCATGAAACTTCCTGAATCTTTTCTGCAAGCCCCAGCAAGATCTCCTTCAGCAGGACTGCGGTTGATGAAGAATCACTGCTGCTCCAAGGCCTCTTAGCTCTCTGAAGTTCTCTGCATCATAGAAGTCTGCACCATTGAATGAATTCTGGGGTTTCACACCAGTGGCTAAGGAAACTATGAGGCCCAAGAGTAGAACATGACAAGACTAGGCTGAACATCCAGACCAGGTAAGGACCAATGGGGATACGGGCAGGGAGAACCAGATGGCTTGATCATTCAATAAGGGATTGCATCCAAAGCCTCAATATGGTACCAACGTGACATTGGTCTCCACGGAATAGCCTCTAAGACATATTAAGGCACTGGTAATAGTCTCCATAGAAATTGAGACATGGAATTTAAAATTAAGCACAGTCCTTTCATCCTAGCACTTGGGAAGCAGAGGGAGGAAGAGCTCTGTGAGGCCAGCCTGGGCTACAGAGTGAGTGAGTTCCAGGATGAGAATCTGCCTCGAAAAAACCAAATAAATAAGCTGATAAAGAAGGAATGTGTAACTTCTGAATGGGTAGTGAATGAGTTATGTGAATAATTTCACAGTGATATGGCTACTGGATCTGCTTGGGGCCCAACCTGAGGTTTTGCTGATGTCCCTTCAAGCGAACGGACACTGAATTCCCATAAGAGGAGATGACCAAGACTATGGCTGTACATGTACCGCTAAGACCTAAATCACTGTGAGGCAACCAGCCAGGCAGCCATTCCTGCTTGAGGGAGAAGATGGTCTTCTCTAGCCTTGCCTACACACCACACAGGGCTAGGCACAGAAAACCACACACCCCAAGTCCTGGTTAGGAAACTCTTCTGGTCATGGGATCTATACAGTTCCAATGTGAGACCCACACAGCCTGCAAAGACTGTTAAGTCCACAGACACTGGGGAAGCACCAACATTGACTTCCCCAGAAGATATAATTTTGATCATGATGCTACCTGCCCCATGCTGGCTCTAATTGCTGGCACCTCACATTGCTGAGGCAGTGGCAAGACCACCTGATTCCATCCCACACTGCATGTGTTCAGTGCAATGCACACCTACTGGTCCTGTCAGCCAGCTCTGGCAGACTCCACAGCCATGTCGGGATGCTCACCACACTCCAGTCGGCTGCATTGCAAGGATGAACACGATCCAATATGTCCACTATGGGAAAATCCAGCCCCACTCCTCATTCCACAAGATGAAAGGTATGTTATCCAGCCACACACTTGCCTGAAGGGGAAGGAAAGCCCCTCCATGATTTCAGATTAATTATAAAAGTAACTCCCTCCTCATGGCCAGACTTAAAGGACCAATCACTCCTCAATTCAGATATGGAACTTTTTTACTGATGGGAGATGAAGCCTGCAACAGAGGACTAGCCCCTTACATCAATAGACTCAAAACAACAGTATACAGACAAAGGGGCCTGCTTACCTCAGGGGGCAAAGAAATTTAAAAGCAGAGACCAAATCTTCCAGCTCCTATAAATGGTCTGGGCCCCGGATGTAGCAGTGGTACACTGCTAGGCTCACACAGAGTCAGGGTCGAGTGAGTCAGGGAAACCAACCGGCAAGCCTTCAGCCAAACAAGCTGCCCTCTGGGAAGACATAGTCTCCATTCCCTTCTCATTATCCCCTAACAGGTATGTTTTAACAATAGATGAACAGACAGACAGGCAGGCAGACAGGGGATGTATAACTTCTGAAGACTGCCTGATTATCACAGATAGGAAAATAACTCATGAAGTGACAGATCCCAGTCCAATCCTTAAAGCTCTTGAAGCAAGGTCCAGCAGTACTTACATCCCTCAGAACCAAGAAATAAGAGAAGGCTGGGCCTTGTGCTGCTGTCTTTAATCCCAGCACTGGGGAGGCAGAAGCAGGGCAATCTCTGTGAGTGTGAGGTCATTATGGTCTACATAATGGGCTCCAGGACAGCCAGAGCTACCTAGAGAGGCCCAGTTTCAAAAAGGGAAAGAAACAGCAGTGTCTCACACTGGACATCCACACATAGAGGAAGTCAATAGGCCACAGAGATGGGTACACATCCATATTTACTGCTGCACTATTCAAAATAGCTCAAAATGGAACCAACACAGCTGTCGTGTACCAAGGAAACATGATCTCCATTTACATGTAGAAATGAAATAATGAGAACATTATGCTAAGCAAAATAAGCCACACTCAGAAAAGCCAATACAACATTTTTACTATATATGGAATTTAGATGTGCCTCTGTGTGTGTGTGTGTGTGTGTGTGTGTGTGTGTGTGTGTGTGTGTGTGTGTGTTTCATGGAAGTAGGAGGTGGGCCGTGGAAGGAGAGGAAGAGACTCAAGACAGATGGGATGGGGGGAAATTGAAGAAAATGGAACACATGGAGTGGAAAATCAGGAGGAAAGCCTTTTTAGTTGGAGGAAGGTGACTAGCAGGAGTAAGGCATGAGAGATAAGGCAGTGGTAGTGGAAAGAAATGAAGACAAAGAAAACCACACAACATGAAAAAGCCAGAACAAAACACATAATTTTGTATGCTAACCTACGCCATTAACTTGAAAAGTATACTCTTTTCCAAAGAGCACATCTGAAATCCATGTATCCCCATTTCAAGTACGTGCTCAATTGTCACATGCACTTAGTGGACAGTACAGCTCAGAAGGCTTGCCTCCATCTCCCTCTTTGCAAAAATTGCTTTAGGCATAACACTTTAATTTACTTTGGGTTACATAAAGTAATTTAAAACAAGTTCACAAGATTTTAGTCAAGATTATGTAAACAAACATAACAGTATTTTTGTCTATTTCTAACATCACCAAACATTGTGAGATGTATTTCCAACGGGAGAGAGAAATGGCACCTGACACTGCAAGCCACCTTTGGGTTATGAAAAACAAAATACCCAGTGTGAATATTTCTGAGGCCTTCTGAAGACTGAAAATCCTCCAAACAGTGAAGAAAAACCAGGCTTTCTTCTTCCTCCTCCTCCTTCCCCTGACATCTCCTAACTGCAGAATCAGATGAAGGAAGAGTGAATCTCTAAAGATGAACCAGCCGCAGCATGCTAGACAGAAGGAGACAGCGCCATAGATCTTGTGCACCTGTGTGCTGAATTAACCACTAGAGGCACCTTTTCCTCTTAGCTGCTGTGCTGCAATGTCAGCCTGCTTAGCCAACTGGTAGTTTCAACCATGTGATGCAGATAACTGTCTCTCCATTCCTAACGCCAGGAACGCCTGTGAGCCTGTGGTGGTGGCAGTGCCTTTTGAATTGAAGTAAATCTCCCAACTTTTGAGATATAGATTATTAGCCCTAAAAACTCTTAGCCTGGAAGGTGGTCACTGCTAGTGGAAGTCACTTCCAGAAGTGTACTACACAGGGTCTGGACACCAGTCACTCCGCTAGGGACATGTAACACACAGCAATCTTTCCCCAACCGCTCTTACCTTCGAGGGTGCTCCCAGCTAGCTGGATGTCACTTCCGGAAGTGAACTACCCTGGGTCTTGTGAGAATTTGTCCTTCAGCCTTGGATCCCCACTACGCAGCAAGCCACCAAAACTCTTTTTGCCCTGGAGGGTGGTCACTGCTAGTGAGAAGTCACTTCGGGGAGAGTACCACAGGGTGGAAAATGTGTGTGCCTGGGAGAGCCTGGTCACTCCTTATTCCAAGCTGAGGCCCACCTGGCAATCATGCATCTGTGTCTTGGGGCTTCGGGTTGTGTGTGTCAGGAGGAAACAGCCCAGCCCTGTTATGGCTCACAGAGACATGAAAAACCCACAGGCCTCCCCTCGCCGTTCAAACATGTGGACCTAGAGAACATCTAGAGTGCCCAAAGACCTCACAGTGTGTCCTGTACATGGTCCCAACCATTTCCCCAAGCAACACTGGCTGAATGGTCCCCTCCATTTCCTCCATGAGTCCCTCAGAAAATGTTCCTAGACTGTCCTCCTGGGTCCTAGACAGAGGAGAACTCATCATGTCTTGTCTTCTCTTGTCCCAGACCCTCTGTGGTCAAAGGCCCTGCACCCTGCAATGGCAGCATCACCTTCTGTAGTCTGAACATGCAGGCTTACTTCCTCTCCTGCCTGCAGCTGCATGGGGCTGTGGGGGAACTAGGTGACAGATGGAAGTGAACAGTTAGTCCCCTGGGTGAATTAGTACTTCCTGATTTCCACAGAGAACTGGATCCTAGGAGAGAAATCTCTTCTCCACCCCCCAAAAACCATGACACGGTGACTGACATGACAATGGAGGACAAGCCATTCTTTGCTGGTTACAGATACATTTGGGAAGGATACTCACAGACTGGAGAGGTGGAATCACTAGACAAACATGCAAAGCGCATAGGTCGATGCCTGCAGCCAACCTGAGTGCCTGTGTGAGCTGAGCCTGTGAGTGTGCCCTGGGAGCCTGTGTGCTCTTCCAAGGGACAGGAAAGGTTCTCACTACTACTGTCTGAAGTGAAGCCCCAAGGACTAGCTGCTCACCCAGCCCTGTCTCTTTGTCCTCAGGTTTTATCACTTCAGACCCTGAAAGCATAGTTTGCCAATACATGTAAAAGGATGATTTGTCTGTTTGGCGATGATTGTCACACGAACTCTTGACAGTTTGACCATGTTGGTGTGAGAGCACGTTACCTTACATAGCTGTGGCTTGTGTTGTCTGAGAGAGAAGCTGGAGAGCATTTACGGAGGAGGTGAACGGGGGTGGTAGGTTTGGATGAGCGTGGGACAGAGGGTGAGGGGGGTAGGAGTGGGAGGTGGGTGCTGACCCATAGTTCCCTTAGAGGACTGTGGATGCCAAGTGGTGTTACTCTCTTGGCCTGGAGACCTGACACAGGAAATAAGAAATGCCCCCAAGGACAGCTGCCTATAAACTGGCCACTAATCGCAGGTAGGCAGACTGAGGTATAAAACAGTGTGGTATGGACACCCGAGGAGGGGCCAGACTGAGTCCCCACAACAGGCATTACTTTGTGTCTGAGCCTTCACCCTGCTCAGCGTTGGGTTAAGCACCAGCTGGGCATTACAGGGTGTGCAGCCGGGGTTTCTCTGTGACCTTCCAGCTCATCGGGATCTCTCCGTGTGTCTCTGCCTCTGTGTGTGAGCAATGTACACTGCACCCTTCTTGTTCCCTCTCATCAGACTGTCCCTTCTGTGTCTGTCTTACCACAGGAAGGGAAGCCGCTGTTCCCATCTGGAGAAAACGCGAATAGCCTTCACAGGCAGCTATTGTGTGCAAGTTCTTGATAGAGGGCCTTTGGCTCTGGGGTTAAAGCAGGCATGGAGACAGAGATTTCAGGGTTCTATGTCCCACAATTCTCCCTATGCCTCTGTAGAAGATAGTGCTGTTTTCACGGGGAAGGTGACTATCACAGAAATTTCAGGAAACCTTTGAAAGTAGTGCACCGTGGGCGACGGCTGAGAAGCATGTGACCATACTTGTATGATTTAAGCGGCCTGTAGGAAACAGAAGGAGGTTTCAGATGGCCTGGACCAATAGACTCACAGGGATGTGATGCACACTGGGGAGAATGTGGCCTGATATGACTTTTTATGTCTGGTTATGACTGTTTACGATGGGGTTACACATGCTGCACAGATGCCTTGGTTTGTAGGCTTGACCACACAGTTGTTATTCCTGGATATGCTTTCTGATGGAGTATGTGGGGCCCAGAACGCCCTGCTTGAGGGAAGCAGAAGCAAGCTCAGGCCTGGGAGGGGGTAGTAAGGGTGCATTCTATAACTGTAACTCAGGTATCCTTAGTTTCTAAGGGTACCCTGTGAGGGCTGAGCTCTCACATACCCGACGCATGGTGCCCCAGTGGGCATGGGTCGGGCATGGATGGGCTGGATGGTGCTCAATCGGCCTTGGTGGAGAACAACCTGTGCTAGGAATGTCCAGCAGAAGGCAGCCTACAGTAACTGAGGGGCTTGTGTTTTCCTCTCTGTCCTCAGGAGACATCTGTGTGACAAGGCCCAGGACTCCTAGGGGGCCAAATCAGAGCAAGCTAGCCCTGTGAGGATCACACAGCCTCATCAGAGGAAAGGTTACTGCTAGCTGATCTCTACGTTGAGCCCCATACCGCCCCCATACGCATTGAATATTGCATCATCCAACAGGTGGGGCCTTAGACACACTTAGACCCCTTTATGCAGATAGCGACTTTAGGCATTGTGAAATGGGGTTTGAAGTCCCTTAGCCTTGGATGGGAATACAACAGGAGGGGCCCTGCACATTGCCATAATGAATAAGGAGGTAGAGTGTACCACTGGGTGCTTATGGATATAGAGGGTGGGAAGGGAAGGACTGCGGAGGGACTGAGGAGAACATCATTTGCCTCTCATGTTTCCTGTAAGGTTGGGAAGTCCCAGGATAAGGTCTGGGGTCCCCATGCTCTGTGTGCTCACACACACTCAGAAGGGACGAAGGGTAACAGGAGTTCCCAAGAAGAGCAGTGACCTCTGGACACTATGTCATGAACCCTGAGTCCACAGTGCTCTGCCTCACTGTGCCTTGTGGTGCCCAGGGAGTGACAGGAAATCACTTGCGTCCTTGAATGAACAGTTAGCACAGGTGGCATGTGAGTGTGAGCCCTTCCTAGTTCTTCCACTGTGTTGTAGTCCTTCAAGGTGAGCACAGAGGGCCTCTTCTGAAAATGAGCCAGATATGGGCTTTGTTTCCCACTAGCACGCATGACATGCACAGTGCTGGTAGGAACCCCACAAGCTCAAGACAGACACAGTTAGGAACAGAGTAGCCACCACCCCATAAACCCTACATTCAAGAGGGTACACATGCACACATAAATGTAAAGGTGCTCCCAAGGTCACACTCACAGGCACACATGGATGGAAATGTGCACATGCAAACACACACATACACACACACACACACACACACACACACACACACACACACACACTCCCACCCGTAGAAGGGAGGTCTGAAGAAAGGTATGAGATTCCACCCAGAAGCCCAAGGGGAAGGAACTATGCTGAGAGGCACAGTACAGAGGAACATGAACAGGATTGCTAAGCTACAGATGGCATTGACTACTACTGGACCTAGGCATGGATGGGCAAGTGACCATTCAGGTCCTCAAGTAGCTGCTTTGATCTCCTACCCGTCTAAGATGTTATGGACTAAAATTAGGGCACAGAGGTTGTGAAGCAGCAGAGTTCTCTGTGCTGGGTGGGATGAGTTGGAGGAACAGTGCTGCCCATCACAGGTAGATATGGTGTGCAGGGTCTATTGCAGACTAGACATTTGCAGCAGGAGGGTGCACAGCTCCAACAGAGACGGTCCGTCCATCTGACACTGCCTAGTCTGCACATTTCTCCACAATGGAGTGACTTCTCTTGGGGGCTCTCGCCAAGCGTGCCCCCTGGACACTTGATCCCATAGTGAAGTCCAGGATGGAGTTTGGAACCACAGATTTGGAACAAAAGTTTGGAGGAGGTGGGCGGTGGGGAGGACAGGAGCTGTGATAGCAGCCATCCTTACTTGTCATGTTATGCAAATGATCATGAAGATTTTTCCACCTCCTTGCTGCTCAACCAGAAATCCCACAAGTATGGAAGGCAGTTGCACTAAATGTCCACAAGTTTCCCAGCCCGGGTGTGGGGGATGGGGGAGTGGGTGGCAGGTGGCAGAGGAGGACGATCTCCCTAGAAAAGAATCCAATGAGCCTTCGGCCCTCCCATCTCAGCATGTGTCTGGGCGCCCATACAGAGCATGAGAGGGGACACAATGCCTTGGAGATGGAGATATAAGAGGCTCCCAGACATAGGAGCTGGGCACTGAGCAGCAAGGCCTCTTCAGCACTAAGGTATCTCTCCAGTCCCTGCAATGCCTTCTTAATTTGCTCTTCCCTTTATCAGAATGTACTCTTCATCTCTTCTCATTCTTCTCCTCTGAGTTCAGCTACTGTTTTGTCAGCTATTGGGATAGCTCTGCTGGCTTTTGTTTTTACAGTCTCATTTGCTTGAAATGCTTTTCTCTATCCTTTCACTGTGAGGCGCTGCCTGTGCTTAAAGCTGAGATGATCTTCTTGTTGGCAACAGAAAGATGGATTTTGTTTTGTAATTCACTGAAGTAACCTGTATCTATTGGTTGAAATAATAATTATTCGAACGTGTGTGATGGCTGCTGTCTTTTTTGCTTGTGCTCCTAATCTTGTTTTGGGTTTTAATAACTACAGCTTCATTTGGTTTCAGCCTATGGCCTCTCAGCTACACCTAGGAGTCTTTTTATTCTGAAGTATTGCTTCTAGTATTCTCTGCGAGGCTGGTTTGGCAGGCATGAGTTATTTTATAGCCTGTTTATATAGTGGAGAATTGTCATTTCTTCAACCCTGGCAGACAGTTTTACTTGACAAAGTTAGCTGGAATTGGCATCTATGCCTCTTACAATTTGGAGTGCATTGCTTTATGCTTTTCTGACTTTAAGAGTTTCTACCGAGAACTCGGCTCTTACTGTAAATGGGTTTTCCTTTCTAATATCAGTGAGTTTTAAGTTCACTATTATTATTTTTTTTATTATTAATTTATTCTTGTTACATCTCAATGGTTATCCCATCCCTTGTGTCCTCCCATTCTTCTCTCCCTCCCCTTTTCCCCTTATTCCCCTCCCCTATGACTGTTCCTGAGGGGGATTACCTCCCCCTGTATATGCGCATAGGGTATAAATTAAAATATAATTATATCATTTCTCACTCTCTTTTGCCCTTAAAAATCTTCCCTTGTACTTCCCGATTTCTTTAAAATTCATGTCCTCTTTTTTAAAGTTGATTTTTTTTGTTGTGTATATACCTAAATATATACATAATGATGATGATGATAATCGGAATAATGAAATAAAGTAGGAGTCGGAGGATAAAAAGAACTCTGCGCAATGGTAAAAACAAAAAAGTAATCTTTTGCCACTTCAAAGCATCCAAATTCTCAGTCTTCTTGGAAACTTTTTACCTATTGCTGAAATTTGAGTTACATGCTTTTAAAACTATTCTGCTTGCTAGAATCAACACCAAGTGGAAACAGACAAAGTACTCCCTTTAAATATGTCTGGGGATCAAGTCTATAGGGACTCCCTATATGATCCAGAAAAGACATAAACTCAGTATTGACACTATGTGTTTAAGCCTGAAAAAGAAAAGTGGGAAATGGCCTGCCTGATCATTCATTGGATGATAGACACATCACTCTTCCAATTTCAGCAAATGAGTGCAGACTTTATTATGCAAAGGTAACAGGAAGTGGCTCTTGGCTGATTCTTGGCAACACTGCCCCCTATTGTCTTCCACACAGCTTCCTTTCTCTTCTGCTTATGGAAGGAAGTTTGGGTGTTTTCTGTTCTGAGATTGTACATCCATCTTCCCATGGCACTCCTCAGATGACACTTAATAGAATGCTAACCTATAGGTTGTCTCCACAGCACCTACTCAGCCTACTCAAGCCTCACAACTACCTTAGCCTCCACCTCGTCTTTTTAAAGATAGATACATTGATTTATTTATTTGTTTGTTTGTTTGTTTATACAGTCCTCTGCCTGCAAGAGGGCATCAGATCTTATTATAGATGGTTGTGAGCCACCATGTGATTGCTGGGAATTGAAGTCAGGACCTTTGGAAGAACAGGCAGAGCTCTTAACCTCTGAGCCATCTCTCAAGCTCCATAGCCTCCACTTCTAATCTCAGCCCCTACTCTCACCACTCCTGCCCTGTCCCCTCAGTCCCCTTCATTACCTCAGTCCCCAGCTCTTCCCTCAGCTCCTCACCCTGTTCCCCAACCCCCGGGTTCCTCTCCCTCAGCCCCTACTACTCACCCCACCCCTGGCCTCAGCCCCCTAACCCTCATGTAGGTTTTCATCATTCTTTTCAGATCCCCTCACCTCAGCTTCTACTTCTCACTTCAGCTATTCCTTCATCTCAGTCCCCAGTGTGCTCTCTCTCTCTCTCTCTCTCTCTCTCTCTCTCTCTCTCTCTCTCCTCCCTCCTCCCTCCTCGCTCCTCCTCTCTCTCTCGCCTCTCTCTCTCTCTCTCTCTCTCTCTCTCTCTCTCCCTCCTTCTGTCTCTCTCTCTTTCTGTCTCTCTCAGCCTCTCTCTGCTTGTCTCTGTCTCTCTGTCTCTGTCTCTCTCTCTCTCTCCTGTAGGCACAGTTTTCTTATCAATTATATTATATTATGAACTTATTAAATGAGCCTACCTCCCTAACAACCCAACTAACCCAAACAACCCAGAAAAGGTTATTAAAGAACACTATAATGAAACCTTACAGATATCAGGTCCGAAGGTGGGGTCAGGGCTAGAGAGACAGCTCAGCAGCTAAGAACACTTCTGCTCTTCCAGAGGACACTAGTTCTGTTCCCAGCGCTGACATCAGCATGTTGCCCTCGATCAACAGCACCCTTGCCATCTTGTCGTGTGACTGATGCTCTTACCACCACTGGCCAGAATGGAAGGTCCTGAAATTTTGAACCAGACCAGCATTCCTCGTTCAATGATATTCAGACCCTGGGCAGAAGAAGCCACCTTTTTGGCCTGGCAGTCTTCTTGAATCGTGGCTCCTCTCCTCTGGAACCTGGTGCTGGCCGCCTTTGAGTGCACTTGAGGTTCCAGTTTTGGGACCCTGCACAGGGGCCACAGCATGTGGCTCTTCCTTTTTCTGCTATCAAGGCAGAGTGACCTCTGCTCCCTTGGGATAGGAGGCACATGCAAGCTGCCATTTCCCCCTTTGCATTTGCCTTCAGGGTCCCTGGGCTGGGGCCCTCCTTGTCCTCTGGGAAGGAGGTCTTCCCCTGGGCTCCAGTAGCCCGGATCTCTAGGCCTCCACACCTTGTTCTTGGTCGTGACTTCCAGGCCTGGCCAAGGTGGAGAAGTGCCTCGTCCTCCTCCTCCTCGATGGCCCAGAGGCAGCCTGTTGCTCATTTTTAGCCAGGGCGCCCTCCATGGAGGCCAGTCATAGGCCTGTGCTTGGATGTGCTCAGCTTTCTCTTCCCTGGATTACCAGCAGCCTTTCCTGCAGGTGCTAGAGACCTTAGCCACACTCTGCTGCCTCTTAGCACACTCCCTTGCATTTCAAAGTGAAGGAGTCCAGCAGCACTGTGCACCTGGGCTTTCCCCCATTGCACAGCAGGCACATTCTGTGAGCCCATCACAACAGGACCCTGGGGGCAGCCTCTCTGCTTCCCAGGACCCCTCTGGGAGAGCCATTGGACTTTCTGGCTGCATGCTTGGAGGCAAAGTCTCTGGCATGGGCTGGAGCTGGCCTGCTCATTGGGAACCTTTGGAGCCTCCATGCTGGTTCTTTGGCCACTTGCCCTTCCTCCCTAGCACAGAATATCCAGTACCACCTTGAGGCCTCTCCTGTATGCCCTGGTCTGCCCTGACCAGCCACTGCCCTGTGACTCCTTTCCTGCCAAGGAGGCCATGGTTAGGATTTCAAACTTGCTTAGGGGCTTTGCCTCAATGTCCCTCACTCTCCTTTTCTCACTTACCGGTAGGATTTGCACCTATAGGAAAGGCACCCTCTCCTCTTACTATGGGCTGAGGTCCTGGTTCTCAACAAGACCCTTGCTGGCCACAACTGGCCCTTCCAGCCACTGAGCACATACTCTGCAGAGTCCATGGTGACTGGACTCTGGGGCTGTGCTGATCACCAATGACAGGGTTGCCCCTGGCTCCTTGACTGCCTGCGGGTCCTCTCTGACCTGGCTGCCCTGCCTGAGGTGCTGGCCTCCCTCCAGAGTCTGGTGGAGAAGCTTGAGCTGATTTCTTTGCTCAGGGTGATGTGGTGGGCATGGGCGTATCCTGGAGGGTGGGAGAGGGAAACAGCTGCATGAAGAAGGAAATAGCCTTTAGTGGACATGGGGGCATCAGCTCAGTGAGGTGAGGCAAGGGAAATCGAGGAAGCTCACAGAAATCTGTACTCCAGGTGCAGGAGAAGATAGGGAAGGTTCTGGAACCTGTGTGCCATGCACTCATAACCATTTTGTTTCCCACCTGGAGGCTGGGATGCTGCACTTCTTCCCAGAGAGGTGTGTGTCTTTACAAGGCATGTGTATTTTCTTGCCCATCCAATCAGGACCTTGGGGATCCCTGGGACGCCGTTGTGGGAGGTGGGGTCGGAGAGAGGGAAGCCTCATTGGATTATTTCCTAGGGACATAGTCCTGCTCTGCCACCTGTCACCCACTCCTCGACCCCCACGCTGGGAAACCTATGGACAACTAGTGCTCCTGCCTTCCATACTTGTGGGATTCCTGGTTGAGCAGCAAGGAGGTGGAGAAAACTTCGTGGTAATTTCTGTAACATGTCAAGTAGGATAGCTGCTATTATAGCTGCTGGCCTCTGCACGCCCCAACCCCTCCAATCTTTTGGCTCAGATCTGTGGTTCCCAACTCCATCCTGGACCTCACTGTGTGATTGAGAGAAATGTGCAGACTCGACAGTGTCAGAAGGAGTGTCTCTGTTGGAGCTGTGCACCCTCCTGCTACAAATGTCTAGTCTGCAATAGACCCTGCACACCATATCTGCCTGTGATGGGCAGCACTGTTCCTCCAACTCATCCCACACCAGACAACTCTCCTGTCCACAACCTCTGTGCCCTAATTTTAATCCATAACATCTTAGGAAATCAAAGCAGCTACATGAGGACCTGAATGGTCACTTGCCCATCCATGCCTAGGTCCAGTAGTAGTCAATGCCATCTGTAGCTTAGCAATCCTGTTCATGTTCCTCCATACTGTGACTCTCAGCATAGTAACTTCTTGTGCTTCTGGGTGGAATCTCATACCTTTCTTTGACTCCCCATTCTGCGCATGTGTGTGGGAGTCTGTGTGTGTGTGTGCAAGTGCACTTTTCTGACCACGTGAGCCTGTGTGAGCTTTGCAGCACTTTTGCATTTGTGTGTGCCTGCGTGCCCACCTGCATGTGTGAGTTTATGGGGTGGTGGCTACTCTGTTCCTGACTGTGTCTGCCTCGAGACTGTTGGGTTCCTATCAGCGTTGTGCATGTCATGCGTGCCTGTGGGAAACAAATCACACATCTGTCTCATCCTCAGAAGAGGTCCTGTGTGCTCACCTTGAAGGACTACTACACAATGGAAGAACTAGGAAGGGCTCACACTCACATGCCATCAATGCTCAGTGTTCATTCAAGGATGCAAGTGGTTTCTTGTCACTCCCTGGGCACCACAAGGCACAGTGAGGCAGAGCACTCTGCACTCAGGGCTCATGACATGGCGTCCAGAGATCACTGTTCTTCTTGGGAACTCCTGTTACCCTAAATCCCTTCTGAGGGAGTCGCCTGCGATACACTACTTTCAAAGGTTTGCTGAAGTTTCTGTGGTAGTCACCTTCCCCATGAAAACAGCACTATCTTCCCCAGAGGCACACGGAGAAGTGTGGGATATGGAACCGTGAAATCTCTGTATCCATAACCTGCTTACACCCCAGTGCTAAAGGCCCTCTATCAAGAACTTGCACACAATAGCTGCCTGTGAAGGCTATTCGTGTTTTCTCCAGATGGGAACAGTGGCTTCCCTCCCTGTGGTAAGACAGACACAGGAGGGACAGCCTGATGAGAGGGAACAAGAAGGGTACAGTGTACATTGCTCACACACAGAGGCAGAGACACACGGAGAGATCCCGATGAGCTGGAAGGTCACAGAGAAACCCCGGCTGCACACCCTGTAATGCCCAGCTGGTGCTTAAACCAACTCTGGGCAGGGTGAAGGCTCAGACAGAGACACAACATAATGCCTGTTGAGGGGACTCAGTCAGGCCCTTCCTTTGGTGTCCATACCACACTGCTTCTTTACCTTTGTCTGCCTAACTGCGATCAGTGGCCAGTTTACAGGCAGCTGTCTTTGAGGGACATTTCTTACTTCCTGTGTCAGGTCTCCAGGCCAAGAGAGTAACACCACTTGGCATCCACAGTCCTCCAAGGGAACTATGGGTCAGCACCCACCTCCCACTCCTACCCTACTTGCCCTCTGTCCCAAGCCCACCCAAGCCCACCACCCCCATTCACCCCCTCCTTAAATGCCCTCCACTTCTCTCTCAGACAACACAAGCCACAGCTATCTAGGGGAAGGTGCTGTCAAGAGCACATGCGACAATCATCGCCAAATAGAGACAAGGCATCCATTTACATGTGTTGGGGAACTATGCTTTCAGGGTCTGAAATGATAAAGCTGGCACCAAAGAGGTGTCACCTGAGGACAAAGAGGCAGAGCTGGGTGAGCAGCTAGTCCTTGGGGCTTCACTTCACACAGTAGTAGTGAGTGCAGTGCTCACGCTGCAATTACCCCGACGTCTTGAGCAAGGGACTACAGGTTGAAGAATCACTCAAGACAGAGGGTCATCTGTTCTAAGAGAATGCCAGTTCTCTGTGGAAATCGGGTAGTACCAATCCACCCAGGGGGCTGACTGTCCACTTACATCTCTGACACCTAGGTCCCCCGCCCGCCCCATGCAGCTACAGGCAGGAAAGGAAGTAAGCGTGCATGTGCACAGACTACAGAAGGTGATGCTGCCATTCCATGGTACAGAGCCTTTGACCACAGAGGGTCTGGGACAAGGCAAGTCAAGAGATGACGGGTTCTCCTCTGCCTCCTATAATTTCAGGGGCCATGTCAGAGAAGGACACCTTCTCACCTGCCAGAATTCAGAAGTTGTTTCTCCAGATGCAAATGAATGTTCTAGGATCCTTGGCAGACAATGTGGAGGAGCATGAACCTGCACAGGATAGAAAGCAGCTCAGGACCTCAGGTGGCAGCAGCATCAAAAGATCCATCTTGAATCTCAAACAGGAAGAGGGTAGATCAAACTTTAAATGGCAGGAAGCTTTAGAAACCTCAAAGCCTGCCCCCAGTGACTTTTTTCCTCCATCACTGCCACACCTCCCAAACAGTGCCACCATCTACTAGGAAAAAAAGTATTCAAAAGCCCCAGGCTGTGGAGGCTATCTCATTCAAACCAGCACCAGCATCAGCACCCGCACTCACTCACCCACCTGTGAGAACCAGGCCCAACTGGGCTGCCTGCCTGTCTTGCTGTTGCATGTCCTGTTTTTAGCAGCTTCCTTGTCTGTGTTTATGCTGGTTAGCTAGTCATGGTATGGCTCCTAGAACACACCCCTCCCTTCTTTGGGGCTTTCACTAGTGAGAGCAATCACCTCTTGAGGGATTTCCCCTGCGAGTGGCATTGCTGCTTTGCCTCCTATAAAAAGGCTCTTTGGACGCTGAATAAAGTCCACTGCTCTCTTAGCACAAAGAACCCACTGTTTTATTGTGTGTTAAATCCTCAGTCCCTGGCCCTTGACTCGGTACCATGGTGGCACAGGTGCCACAAGTGGAGGTCCTACCACGATTGCAAAAGAAGGGAGGAAGCTAATGGATTGCCTGGGGAAGCTGGCCAGTGCCTCAGGGAGGTAGGAAATGAGAGTATTGGAAATGGGTGCTACAAGTTCTTCCACGGTTCTGGTGGATCAACTAGTGAGATTGTTAGAGGATCAAGCACCGGGATTAAGCATAAGACTGTTAAAGATTTCATAAAAACAATAGAATTGAGTAGTCCTTGGTTTATAGTATCAGGAGAGCTAAATATCCAAGATTGGGATCAGGTGAAGTCTGATCTCCAGAGGACTTCACAAAAGGATCCACCAGTGTTCCTATTGCTACCTTTTCATTATGGTGTCTCATTAGAGATGTGCTTAGAAATGAACATGAGAAAATAAGAGAGCAGCTAGGAAGTATGGAACTTGCCGTGAATGAAGTGCAGAAGGAGTAATCTGTAAAATCTTTGTCCCATCTGAGATTGCCTCTGATATATCTTATTCTAATTCTGAGGAGGAAGAGGCAACTTCAACCTCTGAAATACGGGCCCTCCAGAAGAAGTTGAGGGAGTTTAAGATCAAAGAAAAAGAAACTAGAGGAGAGCGGCTCCCGGTGTATAACCCAGACTATCAAAGTCAATTACCTTTGGCAGAGCCTTCTGCTCCCTCTCGGGGAGTAGTCTTTCCCGTAGTTGAAGTGCCTCACCCAACTAACCCAGGGCAAATGCAGAGACAGCATGAAGCCCTCCAGTTTAAACACATAAAACAGCTTAAGGAGGCAGTTATGGCTTATGGTCCACATGCCCCTTTTACGATTGCCATTTTGAATCCTTCACAGGACAATTTTTAACACCTAGTGATTGGCAACAAATGTGTAGAGCAGTCCTCAGAGGGGGTGATTATTTGCTCTGGCACAGTGACTATCAAGAACAGTGTATTCAGACCACCATAATGCAGCAGCAGGGGTTCCGCAGAGGAACGTGGATATGCTAGCAGGCATGGGTTTGTATACTGAACTTAGTGCCCAGATACAATATGGCCCAGCTGTGTATGCGCAGATTGCAATTTGCGCCAGGAGGGCTTGGAAGTCCTTGCCTAATAAGGGGGCAGGAGAGCAGCTGTCTAAAGTGGTCCAGGGACACTCTGGGGCCCTTACAGGAATTTGTTGATCACCTTATGCAATTGGCAGAAAGGATTTTTGGAGATGTGGAAGGAGCCATGCCTATTATTAAACAATTGGCCTTTGAAAATGCTAATAAGTATTGCCAGGAAGCCCTTAGGCCTTATAAATATAAAAGTGTGAATGACTATCTGAAAATTTGCCAAAGTATAGATACTACTCACATAATGGGGCATGTAATAGCTTCTGCTGTTCGGGGACGGTCACCTTCTGGGGGAGTCCAGCCAAAAACATGTTTCAGACGTGGCCAGACAGGACAATTCAAGAGGGAATGTACTCAAAGGGAGACTGGACAAGCTCGAGATAGAGTTGATCATACAACGCCAGGTTTATGTCCTTGTTGCCAATGAGGGTATCATTGGAGAAACGACTGCCACTCAAAGACAGATAGGCAAGGGATGCATTGCAGGGAAATGGGTCAAGGGGTCTGCTCTGGGCCCCGTCAAGACAGGTGTGTGGAGCCTTGCAGACACCTGTCCTTCAAGTGATTCAACCTGTGTATTTTTTCCACAAGAGTTAGGCCAGCCTACAGGAGATCTTTTGAGATAATCGCAGCCTGGGCAAGGCTGCTATGCCTGAGGATCTGGAAAGGAGTAACATTACGGGGACATTTCATTTAAAATATCATCGTTAATTCAGCTATCTGTGCTGTGGCACCTTTCCTTTTTGTTGTTACTAATGACTTTCTTGAGGAGGAGACTTTAAATTGTTCCCTGCAGGTTTGCCATGTAAGAAGTTGCTGGAATGATGAGAAGACTGCAGTGGTGGCATGGACACCTGGAGCGGTCCTCTTTCCTGTGGCGCATGACGGTGGGCAAGGCCTGGTGATCTATCGTGAAAGGAGAGATTTCAGAATTACTGCCGCTGTTATTGTCGCCATTGCTGTGGCAGCTACAGCCGCCACCACAGCAGGCATTGCCATTTCCCAGTCTGTTACTGCGCACATGATGGATAAACTCTCATGCAAGTGTGGCACCCATGCCACTGCAGTACCAAGTCAAAGATGAGGGACTGCAGATTTAAAATACAATAAGACAACGGATCCTTTGTGCTAAGAGAGCAGCAGCAGCGGCAGCTTTTATTCAGTGTCCAAAGAGCTTTTTTATAGGCAGAAAAACAGAAATGCCACTTGCAGGTGAAATCCCTCAAGAGGTGATTGCGCACAGGAGGAAATGTCCCGAGGAGGGGAGGGGTGCGTTCTCAGAGCAGTAAACATGACTAGCTAACCAACATAAACACAGACACGGAAGCTGCTAGAAACAGGACATAAAACAGCAAGACAGGCAGGCAGCCCAGTCAGGCCTGGTTCCTACAACTGCCACACCTCCCAAACAAATCCCAAACAGTGCCACTATCTACTAGGAAACAAGTATTCAAAAGCCCCAGGCAGTGGAAGCTATCTCATTCAAACCAGGAACAGCAACAGCACCAGTACACACTCACCCACCCTGACAGTGACTTTTGTCTGACCGATTTCACTGAAATCACTTCCAACGTTCCTGCAGTGGGAATGCTTTTTTTTTCTTAGGGCTGGATAGTATTCTGTTGTATGGACACACCACACTTGGCCTATGTCTTCATCATGAGGGCGTAATTGGGGACTTTGTCCCTGTGATTGGGGCTGCTGTGAGCTTTTGCCTACCTATATTTGCTGGCACACCTGTATTCAGAGGAGTGGTCCCTATATCTAGGTGTGGAGTAGCCTTGTAACAGGGTGATGTAACTCATGGGTCTCTCTTCCACCCTGGAGCAGAAAAAGCCCTAAACGGCTGCCTGGGAAAGCATTGAGAAGGAGCTAGGGACTCTAAGGAGTGGGCAGAACCGCAGCATATGTACTCCTGCAGAGATCAGGCACCTTCCACATGGCTCTTTCAGTATCCCAGACTCTGCAGGGGCCCACACTTGCACCTGTGAGGGCATTTAACACAGGGAGCAGAGGCCTTCAGGAACTTTCTGCAGGTCCTAGGTGAGTCCCTGGTTTATGGAAGCACAAGTGGTAGCTCCAAGTCAAGCATTCTTTGTTATGGGGGCAGGGAGGGTGAAGGGGTCAATGGGCCAGGGGTTGGGTATGGAGGGCCTAGCAGTGGGGACAGGGCAGGGACATAGGGAGTTCACCAGTTAGAGCAGCATTGTCCAGGTCCACAGAGAGCAGACATGTTTTATCCTAAGGTAGAATGCTTTGCAAAAGTGAGGGATGCCGGGGAAGCTCCCCCAGATGTCCCCGCATGCCCCCCAAAGAGAAAGAGGGTCTCTGGGATTGTGGTGAGCTATGTATGTCCCTGTAAGTGAGTGTCTAGGTATTGGGACCCAGGACAGTCCCCGAGGCCAAGGTCAGGAGCCTGAATTCCACCAGGGAGTAGAGGAGACCAGCAAGGGTGGTGTGGAAAAGCTTTGATACAATGCAGGGAGTGAGCAGAGAGGGCAGGAAGGCCTGTGTGCAGGCAGAAGGGCTAGGGCTCTGCCACAGCACCCTTGCTGAAGTCCTTGTGCACAGAGACATTCATCCAGGTCCACACTTCCACAGCTGGGCCTACACAAAACACGTCTGTGCATGTTTGGGGTCCTTCAAGGCTGTGAGAGTGCAATTTCCTATTCAGGCAAGCATGATTGCAGGTGGACCTCACCAAGGAAAAGAAGTGAGTGGATGGGCACACACATATGCACGTGCTTTTCCACAGAGGCTGGATACTTTCCAAAGTGAGGACTGATTGGTCTGACCACCCTCCTGAGGGGAAGCAGGGTTCTTGCTAACCATGGTTAGGTGTATTCCTCCAGGTGAGAGATCAGTTATTAGGACTCATGATATTTTCCCTGGTTAACAGGACACACGATATTTCCTGAGGTGACATCTGGCACCCGAATGACACACACTGAGTGGCCTAGGCCCCAGGAGGACAGTCTAGGAACACTTTCTGAGGGACTCAGGGAGGAAACGGAGGGGGACCAGTCAGCCAGTGTTGCTTGGGGAAATGGTTGGGACCATCTACAGGACCCACTCTGAGGTCTTTGGGCACTCCAGACGTTCTCTCGATCCACAAGTCTGAAAGGAGAGGGGAGGCCTGTGGGTTTTTTGTGTCCCTTGCAAGCCGTAACAGGCCTGGGCTGTTTCCTGCTGACACACACACAACCCCAAGCTCCAAGACACACATGCAGGATTGCCAGGTGTATCTCAGGATGGAACAAGGAGTGACCAGGCCTCGCATGCACACACATTTTCCAACCTGTAGTACACTTCCTGAAGTGACTTCTCCCTAGCTGTGATCACACTTCAGGGTAAGAGGAGTTTTGGAGTCTTGCTGTGAGGTGGGGTCCCAAGGCTGAAGGACAAAGTCTCCTGAGACCCAGGGTAGTTCACTTCCAGAAGTGACATCTAGCTAGCTGTGAGTACCCTCGAGGATAAGAGGAGTTGGGGAAAGATTGCTGTGAGGTACATGTCCCTAGCGGAGTGACTGATGTCCAGACCCTCTATAAGTGACTTCTCACTAGCAGTGACCACCTTCCTGGCTACGAGGAGTTTTGGGGTCTAATAATCTATATCTCAAAATTTGGAGATTTACTTCAATTCAAAAGACACTGCCACCACCACAGGCTCACAGGCGTTCCTGGTGTTAGGAATGGAGAGACAGTTATCTGCATCACATGGTTGAAACTACCAGTTGGCTAAGCAGGCTGACATTGCAGCACAGAAGCTAAGAGGAAAAGGTGCCTCTAGTGGTTAATTCAGCACACAGGTACACAAGATCTATGGAGCTGTCTCCTTCTGTCTAGCATGCTGCGGCTGGTTCATCTTTAGAGATTCACTCTTCCTTCATCTGATTCTGCAGTTAGGAGATGTCAGGGGAAGGAGGAGGAAGAAGAAGAAAGCCTGGTTTTTCTTCACTGTTTGGAGGATTTTCAGTCTTCAGAAGGCATTTCTCCAATGACAAATTCAAGAAACTTCTAATCAAGCAATTATTCGGCTACTGGGCCAGGACTACCAAGCAGTAGCCACAGAGCCTGAGGCTCACAACTACCGTGTATGACCTGATGGTGAGGATCATCAATGACACAAAAATGATGACACCCCCCAGACAGCAGTAAGTAGTCTAAATAGCAGGATGCTTTCATTCTGCCTCACCGTCACCTTTTTCCAGTTCCTCCTCTTTTATAATAACCAAAGTGGAAGGACGTTACAACCAGGCATCTCCACCTCCTGCCCCATGGCCCCAGCAGCAGCAGGCTATGTGATCACTAGCTACCAAGATGCAACCCATTCCCACTGCTGCCAGGGGTTGCACAGCCTCCTGCTGTACATGGGCTGATTCCCCTATGTAAGACCAGTCCCTCCTCTCCTCATCTCTCTTCTTTGCTCCTCCCTGGGCCAGAGGCAGCCTCTGTTTACCCCTTCCCCAATAGACATCCCATGTGATCTCTGTCGCATGCGTGGCTTTATGGCATCCATAGCTTAGATCATAACATTTGCTGCCTAGGCTCTGTATGCTCTCCTGGAGCTTGTGCTCCTTAACCATGTGGGACTAAGCCATACACCACGGCCCTATTTCTAGTCCACCAGCAACAGGCTCACTTTCTGCCTAAGTGATCACCGAGCACTCCATGCAACACTGTTGATTGGTAAGTCCCCCACTCCTGGTAGGCGTAAACATTTCTCTGGATCCCAGGAACTGACCATTGAGCACCAGTCACCCCCCTGGTATTATTGGGGACAGAGCTACCCCGAGCCACTGTCTTTAAGGCCTCAGTTGACCCTCATCACAGACTCTCAACACTGACCTTTTCTCTTGAGTGAGGCTTCTTCGTTTTTCTAGCACAATTGCTCTCTCTCTCTCTCTCTCTCTCTCTCTCTCTCTCTCTCTCTATCTATCTATCTATCTCTATCTCTCTATCTCTCTATCTCTCTATGTCTCTTTCCCTCTCTCTCTCTCTCTCTCTCTCTCTCTCTCTCTCTCTCTCTCTCTCTCTCTCTCTCTCTCTCTCTCTCTTTCTCTCTGTCACACACACACACATACATAAATCCTAGTAGTAGGTGAGTGGACCTTGTCCATTCTGGCTTTTAGCTTCCCAGTGCTGTGATGACATGCTGGACAGCTTGTGCCTGCTCGTTTCAGTCCTCCCTGTGTCCCTGGGATGCCTGGACTCAGGCCTGTGACTCTTTTCCTCACCTGTGGGCACTGTGTCTTTAGCCATATCTCCAACCCCCGCCCCCGTGGGATGCCTTTTGGAGAACCCAACTTAAGAGCTTCTAAACTTGCACACCTTTGCAGCCAATCTTGGCCCCAGTACTCCTTAGATAACAAATTCAAATGCCCCCTAAGAGTACCTGAGATCCTGATATTATACAGGACCTTTAGAACTACTGCCAGGGATCTGGCAAATGGAAAGAGGTCTCCTTCATCCAAGCTTTCTCTCATCTTCACTCCCAGCCTTCCTCCTGTTCTTGTACCACCACTCAGCTCCTTCTAGCTATGAAGTCTCAACCAGAGGAAGCCTCTACTCCCTTTGATCCTCTAATGAACCCCCTCTTTCTGGCCCCAACCCATACTCCCCTCTCTTCCTCTGGCTCCTTCAGCCTCCTCTTCCTCTCTAGCTACAGGTGGCTCTAATGTCCTACTCTGGCACCTACTTTTTCACCCCACCAACACCCTTTAGTCCTCCCACTTCTTGCTCCCAATCTGTAGTGGGACCTTCTCTGTTTCTCCCCACCTGGCCTAATTCAGCTTCAGTTCTCCCTTGGTGAGATGGAGGTTGTGGGGTGGATGGCCTAGTCAGAGTACATGTCCCCTTTTCGTGAAGTGAACTCTCTCTAATAGAAAGAAACTCCTCTACTTCCATTAAAGGATTCTAATATATTACCCAATCCTATAATGTCACCTTCCATTATACATACATACATATATACATATATATACACACATATATATACACACACATACACACACACACACACACACACACACACACACACACACACACACAGACATATATGATTCTAACTAACAACCTACTCCTCAAGGAGCCCAGGTAAGCTTGGGGACAGGTTAGAGCACATGCAGATGAAGTACATCAAACTAATGCAGCACACTTGGCTGGGGCTGAGGTCGTCCCCGACCAGGATCCTCAATGGAGCTATAGTATTCCAGTGGCGTTCTAGGTAGAGATCAATTTATAACTGGCCTTCAGGCCTGTCTCCGTAAGGCTTCCCTTAAACTAGTAAATAATGAGAAACTCCAAGAGGTCATCCAGGACAAATATGAAAACTCATCTCAATTCTTAGAATGCCTCACAAAGGCCCTCTTACAGTATACCGATAGAGACCCGGAAAACCCAGAGAGTAAACAACTCCTGAGGATCTATTTCTTTTCCTATTTCCCCAACATTAGGACTAAGCTTAAGCCCTTGGAGAGAGGACCCCTAACCATGCAGTAAGAAATCTTATTGATGGTCTTTAATGTGTACCAATTAGAGAGATTTTTTTAAAAGCCCATAAGCAAAAATACCAAATGCTGGCCAAGGCCATTCAACCAGCTTCAGTGACTTCCTGGGCTCTCTTGCCCCCTCAGGCTTGAAGACCACTGAGTCCCTGCTTCAAGTATGGTCAGGAGGATCACTGGGCCCAGGCCTATCCTAAACCCCATAAGACACCCTGGGCCATATCCAAAGCACTATGAGGAGGGACATTCAGTTGTTGACTGACCCCGTGTCCCTTGTGGTGCAGGGACATCACTTTCAGACCACCCTCCAGGCAACCTCCTAGGCCAGGCCATGGACAAGTGAAGGGGCCAAGGCTTTCTTGGCCTGACTACTGTCATCTCTGACAGGGAACCCTGGGTAGTCATTACAGTGTCATTATAGTAGCAGGCTGACCCCATCTCCTTCCTCTTGGACACCAGGACCATTTACTCCACCCTGATGGAGTTTTGGAGACCTGCCTCTCCTTCTTGTTTCCCTATTGTTGGGGTAGGGGGACAACCACCTGTCCAGATCCCACCACTCAAGTTCATTTTCAGGAGTGGTCCTCTCACTCATTCTTTTCTGGCAGTGCCAACCTGTCCCATACCCTTATCGGACATGGATCTTCTAACTAAAGTGGAAGGCTCTGCTTCCTTTGCTCCTCCCATTGACCTGATCCTAAGCTCGCCAGCAGCCTCCTTCCAGCCAGCCAACATACTAGTTCCAACGTGTCACTTCCTTTGCCAGCCTCCCATGTCTGAGATGTCCAAAGCCCTTCTGTTGCTAAACACCATTCGCCCATTGTCATCTAATTACAGTACCTTACCTGGTACATCACTCCAATTCAGTTCTCTGTCTCTCTCTCTCTCTGTCTCTCTCTCTGTCTCTCTGTCTGTCTTTCTCTGTATCTCTGTCTCTGTCTCTCTCTGTGTGTCTGTCTGTCTCTGTCTCTGTCTCTGTCTCTCTGTCTCTGTCTCTGTCTCTGTCTCTCTGTCTCTCTCTCTCTCTGTCTCTCTGTCTGTCTTTCTCTGTATCTCTGTCTCTGTCTCTCTCTCTGTGTCTGTCTGTCTCTGTCTCTGTCTCTGTCTCTGTCTCTGTCTCTCTCTCTCTCCTTAAACCTATTATCTCCAACCTCCTGAGGAAAAAAAACTACTTCACCCACATCTTCCCTCTTTTTTTTTCATATTTCCTCTTTAATACCTCTGTATTTCCAGTTAAGAAGCCCAACGGACCCTATTCCCTGGTTCAAGATGTCCAGCTCTTCAATTCGGCAGTGGTCCCACTCTACCCTGTCATAGCTAACCCTTATACACTACTTTCCACTATCCACTCAGGGACCTCCCATTTCTCAGTCCTGGACCTCAAGGATGCCTTCTTCTCTATCCCCTTTGACACCCAGCCAGAAAATATTTTTGTTTTTACCTAGACTGACCCTGAAACCCAGTTCTCTACCCACCTCACCTGGACTGTCCTACCCTAGAGGTTCTGGGACAGTCCACACCTATTTGGCCAGGCTCTGGCCTCTGATATACTCTCTTTATCTCTCCCCAAATCTAAACTCACACAGTATGTAGTTGACCTTCTCCTCTGAAGTCTGTCCCTACAAATTAGCCAAACAGCTCTACCCTTCTAAATTTCTTGTCCAGGTAGAGCTACAGAGTCTCACCATGTAATTGTCCACCCCTCAGGTCACCTACTTGGGACTAGCAATTTACTCCAACCCAGAAAGCCATTACCTTGGGTAGTAAACATCTAATCCAGTCCCTTGCAGTGCCCTCTTCAAAGAGGAGATTTCATCATTCCTAGGAAGAGCTTCTTATGCTCCTGGATCCTCTCCTTTTCCTTCATTGCTCACCTATATGAAGCAGCCCTTGGCCTCTCACATAAATCCCTTCTCAGACCTATTACCAAGGCCTTTCAGAAACTCCAACAAGCTCTCCTTCAGACTCTGGCCTTACACCCCCCAAGCTGAACGATTCCCTTCTCCCTCTACATAACAGAAAAAGAGGGCTATGCCCTTGGAATCCTAGGTCACCAACTAGGACCCTCCTTTGCACTCGTAGCATACCTGTCAAAGAAAAATTAGACCTGGCCACCCAGGGATGGGCCCCCTGCATATGTGCTTCAGCTGCTACTGAGCCCTCATTCTTAAACCCCAAAAAGCTAATTTTGGGTCACCTACCAATATCTTCTCCTCCCACAACCTGTCCCACCTCTTACCATATAAAGGCTTACAAACTCTACCTCCCTCCAGGGCTCTTTCTTTCCAGGTGGCACTCATAGAAGACTCTACACTTACTTTCTAACCATGTCTACCTCTCAATCTCTCAAATCTTCTTCCCCAAACAAATGCAGCCACTCCCCATCTCACTCTTGCATTGAAACCCTAGGGGAACTACTCCCTCACACATGCAGGAGGACACATTGCTCTGGGCCATCTATACCTGGTACACAGATGGCAGCTCCTTTGTATATGAGGGAGCCTCAAAAGTCATCTGTGCCATCGTGTCAGCACTGTGGTGGCTGGGGCACAGGCTCTCCTGTCCACACCACTAATCAGCAAGCTGAACTAATAGCTGGCCCCACTCCTGGGCTTCTGTACTTTTCCTCACACCCTATATTACAATGTGATGCTGAACTTTGGAAAAGGCCTTTTCTATGGCTATCAAGATGATTAGGTGATTTCTGTCCTTAAGGGTATATATGTTGTCACATTATATTTTATTTATTTTTTTATTTTTAACCAATCCTGAAACCATGAAAGAAAAACAGCTTGGGCATGGTGTAGAATCTTTTAAATGTGTCCTATAACTTGAAAGGATTAAAAAATATATAACCAATGTTTTGAGATGGTAATATAATTACATCATTGCTTCCTTCCATTTTCTCCATCTAAGCCCTTCCATATACCCCTCCTCACCCCCCCCCCTTCAAGTTCATGGCCTCTTTATTTTGAAAGAACTTTTTTTAAAGTTGCACCTATGTCTATCAGGGAAAGTGGCCTAAAGTTTTCTCTTTGAGTTGCATTCTTATCTGATTTTCATAGCAGTGTAACATGGGCTTTATGGAGCATGTTTGTAGGTGTCCTTTCCTTATTGATTTGTGGGAAAGTTTGAGGAGTTTTGCTATTAGCTCTTCTTCAAAAGTTCACTACAATTTGGCAGTGAATACATCCAGTTGGGGTTCCTTGTGGGGAATCTTGACCAGTGCCTTTGTCTCGTTGCACGTTATGAGTCTATTGAATGGTTTTAGTTATCTTGCTCTCCCAGAGCCCTAGACACTTGCTTTTTCACTGAATAGATTCTCTCTTAGCACCCATTACAGTGGAACAGACTTGACCCTTCTGCATTAACATCAGTGTTGATGTTTAGAACATGCCATAGTATAGTCTTTCTTATGGCTAGAACTGCATAATGAAGCAGAAGCACAGATCCTCTTGTCACTATTACTTAAATTGAAAAGACAGTGGGTCAATAGATGGGTAGTCACATAATGTGGTTTGGTGCATGAAACTGGTTATTATTTGTTACTATTTATGTTATATGAACTGTTAAAATAGCATTGCTTGAGATATAATTATGAAGATCTATTTCTTGACCTCTAAATTTCTGAAGTCACACCCTGGCCATCTTCCAGTCTTATTGTTCTCTAGAAGGCCAGGAACATATGAAAACAAGGTCTCCCATCCTGCTAGAATAGGTCCCATGTAGTTAATATCTCTGATTTCAGTCTGCTTCTAGAGGTCGCACTCTGCTCTTGGGATGAGCTATCCTTGATAAATCTGGATGTCCTAGCAGGTTATAGGCTCCCAGAGCTAAGTGTGCTTTCATACCTATAATAGGACCTGGGGCTTGGTCTAGGAAACAGGCCAGGGCCTAGAGTAGGAACAGGAGTTGGAAAGAAGGGCCATATCATTAGTATTAAATATTTTAAAATCCATTCTAACTTCTCTGGTCATTATTAATATACATGAAAAAGATAAGCTATTTTATACATGATGGGGGTTGTTTGTTTGTTGAGACAGAGTTTGTCTGTGTAGCCCTGGCTTTCCTAGAACTCGATCTGTAGACCAGGCTGACCTTAAGTACAGAGATTTGCCTGCCTCTGCCTCCCAAGTGCTGGGATTAAGGCATGAGCCACCACTGACAGGTCCTTAGAGCATGTTTTATTGCTTGGTTTACATGTTGATTTCCCCAACTGAGCTCTGGTTGTGAAACTCAGTTAATTGTCTCAGTAGCCAAACTAAATAAATTGTTACAGCTCTTTTGCTCGCTTTACTGTGTACCATGAACGTTTGCATGATCCCAGTGGCTCCATGATTTTGAAAATGTCTGATTCATAAATCCATCTTAGTGGAAGATTTAGATTCAGTCCTCAAGCTGGCTTGTTTCTAAGCACCATAGTGCCATGTCCCTTCTCCCACCCAAGGAAGGTACACTTGGAGACCATCAGCTTTGTCGACCACATCAGCCTGGAGACTACTACACAAAGCAACCTCTTAAAATGCTGTTCCAGTGACAATCTTCAGTCTGAGTTGTCAATATTCTATTTCCCTTCCTCCCTCATTTCCCAGAAAGAAAGGGACTACAAAACAAGCTTTATTGAATTTATTTGCTTTGCATTAATAAAAGATAAAAAGCAAGAAAGCTAAAAGAAACAAGAAAATTTATCAGAAAACTTTTTTGGAATTGAAAAAACTTAAACATCATTAAAAACTGAATTTTGTTAGTAGTGGGAAAGATAGTTCTCATAGTGAGAATGGCATAATGGGGGTATAGGCAAAAAATGGAAGGGAAGTATTAGAACTAATATACTGGGATTACCGATGTTAAGGGCATTGGTTTAAGCAAACTGGTCACTATGGGACTACAAATGGAATGAAATCCAGTCAATCAAAAACAACATTATCAAAAGGGAAAAGCTATAGGATCAAAGTATAGACGTGCTTTATAGATTAAATGAAAAAGCCAGCATGTTGTTGTATAGCATCTCATTATACCATCATCAGCAAAAACCCAGTACCAATTATTTAAGCTGGCTATAGAATCTCATTGCCTCTCTAAACTTGGTTTTGAATGAGGAAACACCCAAGATAGATGCTCAAGGCTTCATTTCTACTCAAGGCAAGCAAGCACAAAGTGACAGCAATAGATGTCCTTTGGATCTAGGGAAATGAACTAGATTTACTGCTAAGGCATCTAGGCAAAGCTCTCTCATAAGTTTTGCTGGACTTGAGAGAAAGAATAAATTTGTAGACTTTAAAAATGGAAAGGTTAAGGTGGGGAAAACTCACCCACCATAAGTGACACCATTCCCTAGGCTTGGATCCTGGAAAATGAGTTAATCACAAGAATTCATTACTTTCCATCTCTTACCTGGAAAAGCAATGTGACCAACTTCCTCAAGTTTCTGCTGACAGGAATTTCCTGCAGTGATGGACTATACATTCGAACTCTAAGCCAGAATAAGCCCTTTCTCCATGAGGTTGATTTAGTCAGAGAATTTATTACAGCAACAGGAAAAGCGACTAAGACTCTGAGTTACACAGAGTTCTCTACCCTAAACCTGGAGCCAGAGAGGACTCTCCAGAGTCACCAAACACAGTTTAACTACTGAACTTGACATCTGTCTGTTAGAGATGGCCATTCCCTAGACCAAATTACCTGAATCTTTCTACTAAAATTATTTGGTTGAAACAAATGGTAATCTTTAAGTTTCTGAAGGAAAAATATGGTTGTTTTCATTCTTCTAAGGCACGATGTCTAAAGTTGATGATTTTACAATTCTATAGCATAGCTTTTCTGGAGAACATGCCGGGTTTAGGGATGTCGGTAGGGACTTACTGAGGGCTAGACAGTAGTAGTATTTATTTCACTCAAATAATTAAAAATGCTAATTCTTATTTCTACAGGTATTTTCCTTAATAAAAACTAGCCTAGTAAAAAATATTATATGGAATCATAACAGCTACTGTCAATTATTACTGAAATTACTGAAAATGCTGATGTTCCACCCAGGAGCTATTTATTGCATGGTCTCTGCCATTTGGCTCCATGCTTGGGCTTTCTTCTTGGCCATTAAGAACCACACAGGCTCCTTCTGTGATGGAAATCTGGGTGGAAGACTTGAAGATCTTCTGGTTTCTTTCTCCTTCATATATGGGAGAAACATCTTCTTCTCAAATGCAACTGGAATCATAGCAAACAACAGTCAGAAAACCCAGAGATATTCAAAGATAAAATGAAATGGACCATCCTTTCAGGCTTTCTTTGAGCCTCTTGTTCTTAGTGTTTTCCTACCACTAGTCTCTTAGAAGCCAGACTTCTAAAAGTCCATGCTTGGGCAAATGCCACAATTAAGTATGTCCAGGAACAACATCAACATGGATATGGCTATAGGGTCATATCTATGGGAAGGGATGTGAGGTAATTCTTGCAGTGTACCAGTCCTTCTTCTGACTTCGATTACTTGACTATCATACTTTTGAACTCACACCCAAAGGGAAACATATTATACCTACTCGTTTTTTTTTAAATTTCAGATGCTTTCATAAGTCACTGACACTGTGAAATTAAATGACTGATGACTCAATAGACCTATTTAATAAAAACCTATGAAACAATTCTCTGCCAACTATTGTGGCCAAACAGGCCCAACACCACTCCCTCCCTCATCCTGCTCTATGGCTGAATAATTCAATGGCTTGGACTAAACCAGTGGTTATGAATTCTAACGACATATTGAAACCACCCAGGAATCTTTTTTAAAATGCTAATTTATATGGGTGTGATGGCACATGCCTCTAATCCCTGCATTTGGGAAGCTGTGTCAGGAGGACCAGGAGTTTGATGTTCTAGCTTGGGGAAAAAAATCAAATAACAACTACAACAATGAACACACAAACAAACACACACACACAATTAGGAGTATTCATGAAAACCTTGAGTTAACCATATAAGTGGGGATGGAGTCAGGGCCATTTATCATTTACAAGCTTCTGGTGGTTCTACTGTCCAGAAGAGTTGAGACCCACATTTCAGGAATATGCTGCTCATAAGGCATAAAGCAAGATGATAACTGCTGTCTCCACAGCCAAATAATGAGCTCTTGAGTACCTAGTCTAATTTTTTAATGAGAGGGATTAATGGAGAAGACAATGAAAGCCAAATGTAAAACTATCTCCCACTCCTTCAGCCCCCCCCCCCGCCGCCTGCTGAGGAGATTCCTCTGGCACGTAACTCTCACTGATGAGGTCACGCTCCATTATTTCCTGTCACATTTATTTGCAGCTGTCAACATTCCCTCATCTCTCACACCCCTAGTCGGAACATAGAGTGTGTTGCAAGCATTTTTAATAGTTAAAAGATTAACCAATATTACTGGGACTTTACAGTGGATTTTTATCAAGAGTTTCATTGAGTTTAGAACAGGTGAAGAAATATTGTTTTGTTATCAGCTAGAAAGTGACTTGGCACTTTCCTCTTCTACTTAGCCATAAGGAAGTTTTGTGACTGGCCTTGACAGCTTCTTCAGTGATGTCATAGACTAGAAAGGGCTATGGAAACTGCATGCTGGACTCGGATATAGTAATTGGATTTTCTTAAAGTAACTTAATAGCTGTTACATTTCATGGAAGAGATGTGAAAGAATCATGAAGCTGATTTAGGTAATAACAGACACACCCTGACTGAACTTGAAATTGCAAAATGTTTTACCACATTCCTCCATGTCTTTTTTTTTTTTTTTTTTTTTTTTTTTGGACAAGTCAGAATGAGTGCTTTCACCTGATTTTTTAGACAGCCTTGACTGTATCATCTCATGTCTGTGAATAATGGAAGCAAAAGACATCTTTTCTGGGATATCGGTTATAGGTTCAGGTTCCTGTAATACCAAAACGAAAACAAAACCTTTGTAAGTCCTGACAGTAAAGACTGCAAATTACTTAGAGGGTTGCATGTGCAAGCCCTGTCCTGGGTACTATGAGTTCAACAGTAATCAGAAGAAAAGAGACATTTGATGCAGAAGTATACATCTAGATAAAAATATAGGTATAGAAATTAATTACATAAATCCATAACAAAAGATAGCACAAAGCTCCTTAGACTTGGAATATGTACATACATACATACATACATACATACATACATACATACATACATACAATTTAATGGTTTATTTGGAATACATTATTTATTTTTATTGTATATATTCAAGTGTTTGGCTGCATATATGTATATGTACCACATACACTGCCTCTGAGGCTAGAAGAGAATATTGTTTCCTTGGAACTTGAGTTACAGATGGTCATGAGCCACTATACATGAGCAGTGGAAACTGAACCCATGTCCTCTGCAGTATATTCTAAGAAGAATGTAAAGCATCATTCCAACATCCACGATCCTCATGTCTCGTTCATCTTGTAACATCTAGAAATCTACAGGTATGTGTGAAGCCAAACCAACCGGGCTTGTAAAAATGCAAACGCCAGCACCTAAGCGTACATGTTTAGGGAATGATATGGAGAAGAGCACATAATGAAACATTGAATGAAAAATAGCTACCTTTTCCCTATGGTTCCTCTTCCCAGTTTTAATAAACCATAGTAAGTCATAGTCCAAACACATTCAATGTTTTTTAATAAATAACAGTTGATAAAGTTCATTCACACTGAATGCCATTTCTAGCAGTGAAGAATTCTCATGCCTTTCCGTGTCACCTGGCTGAGAATCTTCCCTTTGTCCAGCATTCCCATGCTGTGTGAGGATGTCTCCTGTCTCTTCCTTAGCTGTCTTAAATGTCTGATGCCCTGTGATGACATCATCATAGTGTCTGTGTTCAGGTAACCCTATCTAACCTAGTAATAGCCCCCAACGAGCAAGAGTAACAGTGCTGGCCATCCAGATACAAGAAAGAGAAGCTATAAAGTGCCTCCATTACATGAGTAAGCAAGAATCCTGGACTTACTAAGAAAATTTAAAAACATCATATGCCGAGGTTGTTAAAATCTGTGGTAAGAACAAATCTAATTTTGAAATTGGGAGGAATGCTAGCTTTGAGCTCAGATTTTAAAAGTTCACAGCCACTGAACTTCACTAAGTGAAGAGGAAAAGGGCATTCAGTTACAGAGATCTTTACTACATGCAGCTCTGAGTAGCCAGAGAAAATCTCCTAATGTAGTCTCTACAGGTAATTGGGCCTACTGTGTTTATGGTTTAATTCTCATTTATGAAAATTGTATGCATGTACTTAAAGCATATAGCTGATCAGTTTTTACCCTACTGGTCATCTCTCTTTTATTCTTGTTGTAGTTTATAGTAGTAGGGCTGTTGTTGTTTTATCTACTTCTATTTCAGCAGCCAATTTCATGGGATCCTGTTTTAGAATATTTAGGGTAGGGCTTAAACTCTCCTCATATATATTACTTTTCATAAACCCTGTAGAAGGCGATCACGTGTGTGAATACAAGACAAATACCCTTGAAGAATTGTCCTTCATTAATGCTCCTAATAAAACATGGTGGCTTCATGCCTGTCAAAATTCCCAGTGCAAGCTTAATCAGCGGTTCCACTAACCTTTGGTGGGACTTCTGACTCTGAATCATTTTTCTCCTCATATCTAGACTCCTTGGTCTCAGCCATAATTTCATCTTTGCTTCTGGCTCTCCTAGAAAGGTGGGAGGCAAAGCCCTTTTGCCTCTGTTTTGCCACAGCAATCCAAGCTGGCTCTGTAGAGTAACCTGCTTCCCAACTAGAGGTCTTTTCTGAGAAAGAAATGAAAAAGATTAGAACAGAAGCCAGGCATAAAGGATGTCAGTCTGGTTGAGGCTTCCCACAATAGTGTTCCAAAGGGGATCCTTTTCGGCCACCAAGCAAAAATAAATAGATACCAAATAAAAAAGGGCCACTCACGTTTGTACCCTTCTTAGAAACTGAGAAGGGAGGATTGCGTAGTTAAATAGTTATGCATTAAAATGGGCATCCTGTCCTTTACTGGACCTTTTATTTTTAGCCATCTCTCTTCCCATCCCCAAATCAGGGCAGGACAATGGTTGACAGGCAGGCTGAGAAAATTCTCAAGATATCAGAGACTCAGACCATTGATATAATTCCTCCAATACTAAGAAAAATCTTATAGAATTTGTTACTTCTTCATCCCTTGTGCAATTATCATGGTAAAATGGGAGCAATCGGAAGCAGAGACCAGACTCTGCATGGATGATACTGAGAGTGCAACCTTTTTAGGAAAGAGTAGCCTTATAAGAAGATCACCTCAATCTGGATTAAATTAAAGTGATTTCAGGGTAAGAACATAAGCATATTGCTCTTAAAGAACTGGGTTTTGAAGATCTGTTTGGCAGATAAAAGTGACATGGTATATGTAAAGTTTTTTTTTTTTTTTTAAATCACACAATTCTGCCCAAGGTACGTTACACATGATGGAGACGGGTGAGGAGGTGATCATGAAAAGTGAATGGACATCCTAACTGATGCCTCCTTCAGAAAATGAGACTCCAAGGAAGTCATCCAGAATGGGACACTGCCCCACCTCTAAATGCACAACTAGTCCTGTCAACTCACCAATACAGTTGGAAACCTAGAGGCTAGAGAGTACACAGCCCATCCAGCCAAGGCTTTGTCTTGCAGGTCTTCCCTCTACCCCAGAAACAAAACTCTCACCTGGAGGCCTGTAAACTGCTGCTTTCTTGAAAGTGCCTTCATATCTGGTCCTGTTCCCTTGCTTTTCCACAACGCTAAGTGCTGGGCTGGACTTCTTTGGGCCCCCACTGGGGTCCTGGAGAGCTCCTTTGCTCATCCAGTCTTTGCTTACTGATGATGAAACTGGGTCAAATGACGCAGAAGGATATGGATTCTCTATTCCACTCTTCTGTGAGATGCTTCGCAGCCGCACTCCGAAAACATTTTCGACACCAGCCCTGCTGCTAGATAGGACTGAAAGGCTCTCATTTCCATCAGGACTCTGAGGAAATTCCTCTTTAAAATAAGTGCCCAGGGCAACTAATGCTTTCTGGGCAGGAACAGTAGTAGGGCTTGCCAGGTTTAGTAGCAGAAATTGGGGTGCTTTTAGTGACATCCCCGTAGCCTTGACTGTATTTCATGGGTGTTGCTGAAGAAGCTGGACCTTTTGACATGGGCCTGCTGCCAAGAGTCTTCTCAGAAACGGTTCCTTCAGCAGCAATATTGGCAGATCTTAAATAAACTTCTTGCTCATAGTCAGCGCTCAAGAATGCCCGAGGCCGACTCGGAGGAGGATGCCCCTCAGGACGGCCCCACTCCGTGGATAAAATCGGTGACTGCAACCCAGACACATTGAAGGCTTGAGAAGGCTGCGTGGAAGGCAGGTGTCCTTCAGACTTCTTCCCCTCTTCAGGAAACCTGAGAGGAACTGAGGCTTTCTGCCAGTATTCAAGCTTCCCCGGGGACTGAGAGGCATCCCCTGCAAAACTGCTCCACTTCAAAGGGGCACCCTCAAAATACGGCAGAACTTCTTGAGGCCCTTCAGGCCTTCTGGGTGACTGAGAAGGCTGCTTCATGGGCAGATTCTTCAAAGTGGTGTCTTCCTTGGGCTCTTCGTTCCAGCTATATGAGGAACTGTGCTCCTCGAGTTTAGGCCTCAACTGGGCTCTGGACGGACGGCCCCTATTCCGAGGCCTAGGCTTTGTGTAAGTCTTCGTTTCACTATCAGTGCTCTCTGAAAACACTTGCTGTGCCATAAACCTCACAAACGACTGGGAAGGAGCAGCCCTACTATTCTGTGGTCTCTGAGAGCTCTCTTCAGCAACAGCACTCTCGAGACGGGAGGATATTTCCAGAACTTTGGATCTCACTGAGGACGAGGTGGGGCACCTGGGAGGCAGTGGCTTCCAAGGAGTGCCTCCCTCGGTAAAGGGACTCTGAAAACTTGATGGTATTTTCTGGACTTTATGTTTGACAATGGTTTGGGAAGGATGCCCTGAAAGCCATGCCTCCCTTGAAGCGTCCCCCTCTTTGGCAACACCTTCTAGACTTGAGGCTTGTTGCTCCAATTCAGGGCCCAAGGCCAGCTGAGGAGTATATTTGGAAGGCACTGGCTCTGGGCCAACGCTCCATTCTCCAGAAGCTCTCACTGGAGCTGAGGAAACGCCTTCCTTGAATTCTGAGCTCATTGGGGGCTGAGAATGAGGTCTTCTAGGCCTCATCACTATAGAAACTGCCTCTCCTACTGCACAGCTCTCGGGATCTGCTCTTGGCTGGCAAGGGAACCCAGAAGGCATTAACTCCACAGAGCTGCTCTGTGGTACAGAGACACTCCCTAAATCGGTGAAGACTGGTGGCTGCTTGACTGCTGATGCCATCAAGGGCTGAGAAGGTTTTCCGGGAATTGCTGGAGGAATAGGAATGTCCCATGCAGCAGCACTGTCTGGAGGCGCAGAGCCCTGTTCAAATGGAGTGGTCAGCCGTGCCTGCGAAGGGTGTCTAGGAGACAATGGGTCTACAGGAATGATCTGTCCTGCAGATGTGTTCACGGAGCCTGTGGAGACTGGTTGGTTGACTACTGACCCCATCAAGAGCTGAGAAGGCATTCTGGGAGCTGCTGAATAAATAGGATCGACCCACTTAGCACTAACACTGCCTTGGGGTACAGATATTTGCTCGAAGGTAGGGCTCAGCCATAGCTGCGAAGACCATCGGGGAGGACCTGGCTGTATAGAGATGCTCCCTTGGCCTTCAAGCTTATCTGGACCTGAGGGGACTTGCTTAGGTTTAGGGTTTGCCTGTGATTGGAAGGTAGGCTGAGCAGACCTTGCCTCCATGGGGCTGCTCCATTGGGTGGGAGCTCTCACTGAATCTTGGGTCATTGGTGGCTGGAATTTGGGCATCGCTGAAGGCTGAGAGGGAAGAAGCTCCATCAAAACATCACCTTTTACAGAGGTGCTTTCTGAGACCGGTTGGCTTTGAGGACTCGTTAAGGGCTGAGCGGGATACCTGGAGTGCACTGGACCCATGGAAATGATGTTAGCAGGGAGAGCCTCAAATTCTAAAGGCACGTTTTGATAAGGCTGCAACCTAGGCTGGGAAGGGGTCGGAGGCGCATGCTCCATAGATGTGTTCCCTTCTAATGCTGTACTCTCAGGAGTTGAAGAAAATGATTGCTTCCCCTGAGGCTTCATCCATGGCTGGAGAGGGTGTGTTGCAGGTCTTGGATCCACAGAAACCTCTCTTTCAAAAGCAGACACCTGTTGCTGGATGAAGGGTTTCAATAGTGGCTGAGAACGATGCCGCCGCCGCCAAGGAGGCAAAGGCTCCATGGAAGCACGTCCCTCAACTGCAACACTTTCTTCACCCAACGATAGTTCTTTCTTGGTGTTTGGACTAACTGGGGGGGCCTGGGAAGGATATCTGCGAGGCTGTGCAGCAATGCTTTCTTGAAAAACAGCAAGTTCTGGGCCTGCAAAAGCTTCTTTCTCAAGCACTGGTCTGGCTGGGGACTGAGAAGGACATCTGAGATGCAGCATCCCCTCTTCCATGGTTGCAACATCTGAGTAAGAGGGGGCTTTTTGCTCAGCATGGTACCCCACTGGGTGTTTTGAAGCCTTCCTAGGGGACCCTGGCTGAGTTAAAATGTCCCAGTCAGCAGGCATGTCCTCTAAGTCTGTAAACTCTTGATGCTCAGGCTGAGAGCACAACCATGCCTTGACAGTGTGTCTCGGAGACAATGGCTCCATAGACCTGCTCTGTCTTAGAGAAATGTTCACCAAGACAGGGGGTTGTTGCTGCCTAATAGAACTCACCATGGGTGGAGAAGTGTATATGGTGCGCACTGGCTTGGCAGAAACACTCCGCTCTTTGGGAGCACGCTTTGAAACCGGGGGCACTTCTTGCTTGTCTCTGAACTGCCCCCATGCCTGCTTGGGGCGTTCAAGAAGCTGCTCTTCCTCTGAGCTGCTCAGATCCTCGGAGCTGTGGTACTTCTCCACATAACTACTTGATTCTGTGGAGACTCCCTTTTCCTCGGCCTCCTCTAAGCCATGGGATTGGCTCCTGGGAGCCAGCTGCTCTCCAGAGATGAAACCTCTTGATTCTGAGCATTCTTCAAACTCCTCCAAGGACTGGGAAGAGTAGACAGATGTCACTTCCTCACTACTTCTCTCATCTTCTGAAGAACTCCTTGGTTCTGAGGAGACTTCTCTAGCTCGGGCTTTCCTTACTGGCTGGGATGAATATCCGTGAAACTTCTGCTTCTTCGTCATGCTCAGTCCTGCACCTACATTTTCTGATTTGAGAAAGACATCATCATCCTCATCGTCCTCATCGTCTTCATCCTCCTCTTTCTTCTTCTTCTTCTCCTTCTTCTTCTTCTCCTCCTCCTCCTCCTCCTCCTCCTCATCTTTATGCTTTAAAGAATGTGTAGGACCCAGCTGCATTTCAGAACTACTCTCATACTCTGATGAACTCTTAGACTCTGAGGAGATTTCCTTTGCATTTGGCCACCTTCTGAGAGGGAGAGACACTATCTGCACAGAACCATCATCTTTTACAGTAGCGCTTGAGACACTCCCAGAAAAGGCCCGGAGACCTCTTTTGGAATGCCTCTCTTTGTAATAAGTTGAACTCTTCAGGGTTGAGTGATGTTTGGGTTGAAACCTTTGCAAACCAGGTCTGAGTGCTTCTACCTCTTCTCCACCAACTTGAAAAGGGTTGGTATGTACTTGAGCCTCGCCTTTCATCGAGACAGTGGCCTCTTCTTGGCTTGTAGATTTTCTTATCCATGGCAGCAAAGCAGCTCGATCCTTTTTCTTCTTGCTCCCAGAAGACCGATCTTTACGGCGCGATGGTGGACTACCAGCCATGGACTCCACCATATACGTAGGTGTGGGCTGTGGTGCTGGTGCTTTTGAGGCTTCAACATCTATGTCAGTCATTTCCCTCTTCACATCCTCTTTATCTGACAGCATCTCCTGAGGCCTAGAAACTTCTGCTTCTGAGGTTGAAGGCTGCTCTGTGCTTTGCTTCTCCAGGTAAAGCTGCAAGAAAGAATGCTCCCTACCAGCCAACACTTCACTAGGTGAGGACTTGCCTCTACTGCTCAGGCCACACACTTGAGTGGATTTGGGAACGCTTCTTTCTATGATCCCTGACTCATTTTTGTCCCTTCTTCTACGTCTTCTTGGATAGGACTCTGAAGTCAAGTAGCCTGGGCTCAAGGCAGCATCGGTACTTAGAGCCTGACCTCTTGTCTTCTGCTCCTGGCTTGAGAGTCCTGTACCAAATGGAAAAGGGAAAAGAGAAATGTGTGTGCTATTCTTCCCTGGCCAGGTTTACTACCAACTCCCCTGGTATGACGAAGCAACTATGCAGAGGCCATTCCTCTCTTCACTATTAGCTTTAAGCTAGGGGAGATGTTTATATCAAAGGGAAATTTCAGTCCTATGAGCAGCTAGTCCTGAGATTCAAAAAGAGGCAAAGTGTGATTTCGTAACAAGGATTCCATTTGAGAAACCTGGCTGGAGCAAGAGCAAGGGGAATTATTTTTTTAATGCCTTTTATATTATTATCTGGGGTATGTGGGTATTTGGCTTGCATGTATGTCTCTGTTCGACATATGTGCTTGGCACCTGGTGCCTGTGGAAGCCAGAAGAGGGCAGCAGATCCCCTGCAACTGGAGTCACCGATGATTGTGAGCCTCCAAATGGGGAAACTAAACCAGGGTCCTCTGGAAGCACACCAAGTAAGTGCTCTTAATCTCTGATCTATCTCTCCAGCCCAGCAAGGGACATTTTTACTTTCTGATTAGTATTTATGTTTTCTATATAGTACTTATCCAAACTTCTTGTAATTTTACACTGTATGGATTTATGCTTCTTCTTCCTGGGGTAGCGGGGTTGGGGGATGTCAAATGAATTGTTTGAGAGGTTTGGGTTATCCCCCCACCCACCCACCCTTTTTTTTTCATTCTCTACTTTCTTGCCTTAAGACAGTCCTGTGTAACACACATGTAAAGCAGTTCTTTGAATAGATGCAAAGCAGTACTCCCAACGTCCCAGGAATTGCGTCCCTGTGAATGCTCCATTCAGGACTTTTTTCCTGAGTGGAAGAACCCTAGCTGCTTCTGTTTCTTCACAGATACTGTGTCTGTAGCACCACCTAGTGGTCGTATTGCAGCATACAGCACAGAGAAAAGTGGGTTTATGTTCTTTCTCAATCAGGCCCTTCTTATGGAACAGCAACCAAGGTACCCTAGAGGTATTGACTGAGTTCTAACTCCATGAATGAAAAGGACAACTGTGAGATATGACATTACACTCTTAATCTATGTCCCTTCCTTCCTCCTTCTTATCCTTCTTTGAAAGACTGTTTTACTCTATTTTTGAGGGGGAGGCGGGGAACATGCTTGAGGAAGTCTCATCTTAGAAACCACATGCGACAGCATTTGTGGAAAAACCCTAACAACCATTCAACTTAATTGATGAAACCAAAATTAAATATGTCAAGCACCTCATGAAATTAGATTGCCATCTAGTTAAAGCTAAACTCCATCTAGGCACACAGACAAACACACTATTTGTTCGGAAATTGGTTAGGTGACAGCTGCCAGGGCTACCTGCAGCGGCGCAAAGCTCTTGTAGCCATGGATATGTGAAGTCATTATGAACACAAAACCTTCTCCTCTATACTGAAAGAGAAAGGTAAGTCTTATAAACAATAATATGGGGGGAAGCATTTGGTTGTTCCTATCCTATTATACTGCTGAGGAAAAAGAGTGAATAGGCCATCACTGGCTGCACTCTACAGAACTCAGCAAGCATATTAGCTTGAAAGACTCAAACATATTTGCAAACAAAGCACCTCTCTGGTGGAAAATTCATCTAGATCAGATATAAAACCCTGTGCAACCTTTTCCATAAAACATGCACAAACATTGTTTTTGCCAGCTTAAGTAGAGACTCTCTGGCTTTACTTGTGTGAGCCCCCTTTTTTTATTAAAAGTTTTGTTTTATGATTTCTTAATTATGTATATAGGTATATACCTCAGAAAAGGTCCTCAGAAAGCAGAACGACGGAAAGGTCACACAAAGTCACCCACAGTGGAGACCCTGCCTCCCTGGGTTGTGGTGAGATATCCAAGGGCCTGGTGTATACATAAGCTTTTACCATTTTTAAAAGTATGTGTATATATAGGGAGGCGCCCACGGAAGCCACAGGTGTCATATCCTCCCCCCACCCCCCATGTGGCTGGGGGGTAAAGGCAGTTGTGGGCTATCTTACTTGAGTGCTGAGGTTTGAACTGAGAGGCTCTGAAAGCAATACATGCTCTTAGCTGCTGAACCCTCTCTCCGGATCACTTGTGTGCCTCTGACATGGAAAACCCCTGAGAGGATCCAGGGCAGCAGCCCCAGAGGGCAGTTTTGTTTCTAACTACCACCACACTGGACTGGAAGTCCAAGATCCACTGAGTGGCAGTGAAAGCATGCTAACCTGTGCTGTCCCTTTGCTGCTCCTTCTGGTCAGCTTGTTTTGTCTTGGTTGTAGTCTTTTCTTTGAATTCCAGTGAATGGTCTTGATCTTCCTGCTTTACTTTCACCTGAAATACAGTTTTTTTAAGAGCGTTATTCTGATTGGCATAGCCCTCAGACCTTTTCATGAGTGAGCTAGGCAGAAAGCAGAATGCCAGAAGGGTCATACAAAGTCTCCCAAAGCAGAGAGCCTACCTCCCTGGGTTGTGGCAATATGTCCAGGGGCCCAATGCATATATAGGCCTTGGCCCCTAGGTTACTCTCCTTGCTTCTGGAGCTACCCTCTCAACTCATATTTAACACATTTTAAAGTAAAATTAAAATGTCTTTTTTTCACTTTTATTTTTGAGAGTATAGTATCATAACATTTCTCTCTTCTCTCTCCTCCCTCCAGATCCTTCCATATACTACTCCTTCTTCCTTTTCAAATGTGTGGCCTTTTTTCATTGTTATCACATGTATATATGTCTATATATATACATATATATGTATGCATTCCTAAATATCACTTGCTTTATCCATATAACATTACTTGTATGTATATATTTTCAGTGATGACTACTTGGTCTTAGATAACCACTTGGTGTCCTTTTCCCTGAGGAAGACTATGTCTCCCACCCTCAGCATCCATTAATTGCTTATAGTTCTTTATGAAGGGCTGATGTCTCATGGGCTTTCTCTGATCCTCTTTGGCATATCTATTGATGTGTCCTTATTCAGCTCATGTTTAGCCTGTCATATTGGTGCAACTTCATGCACGGGTGTAGTTTCTGAATGGTAGAGGCAACTTTGGAAGAGTACCTGAATTACTTGTACTTTTGGGCTCTTCCCTGTCAAATATGCATGCTAGCCAGTCTCCGAGTCTCTTCCATCTATTTTAGTCCAGAATACCCAAAGAATTGATTGGGTGTTGGACTGGCTAATTATTTTTGCAGAACACACATCCTTTTAAACACCAGTATCTTTGACTTCTTAACTTTAACTGGCAATCTCTTAGTCCTTTGTTTTCTTTTTTTAAAGGGTCTTTTATTACATTCAGTTCTTTGTGTGTGCACACACAAATGTGAAAATGGACGTGCATGTGCCACAAGGAATGTGTAGAGAGCAGAGGACAACTTGCAGGAGTCAGATCTCTCCTTGTATTCATCTTTTTACACGGGTGCTGAGGATCAGACTCAGGTCCTCACCCCTCACGACCAGCAGTTTACCTGTTGCCATGTGCTTTTTAAGCAATTTTCAAATATTTAATTTTTTTGTTTTTGTTTTTCAAAATTGTATGTATGTAGTGTGTCTCTGCGTGGGTCTGTGCATGTGTGGCTGCAGGTATGTAAAGATTTCAGAAGAAGACATAGGACTGCTGGAGCCGGAGTTACAGGTAGTTGTCAGCTACCTGACATGGGTGCTGAGAAACAAACCTGGGTCCTTGGTAAGAACAGTACGAGTTGTCAGCCACTGAGCCATCCCTCCAGATGCCCTTGCCATGATGGGGACTTTCTAGCTTTGCCTCCCAGCTCTGCTCACTGGTAACTCATGTGGCAGAACTCTGTGGCAGTGTGTGGAGGAGTTCGGAAGAGTTAGTAATTGGATTCTGAATGGTTGGAGTTGCTGAAAGCCTGCTCGCCAAATGAGTGGGACAGTGCAGCAGTTTATATATAGCTCATGTGTCTCACAGGATCAATGGGCCAACGAATCTTTATCAAGACTAGGCTTGAATACCCTCTATGGAGAGGTTTTGGGGGGGTGGAATTTCCAGGCACTAAATCAATAAGCTGGCCGTGTGAGGTTAACTCTGCTTTCCCCAGTCCCTTTATAGAAGTTTCAAATAGACACAACATTTTATGAAACCAACACAAGCTGGCCCACCCACTGCATTCATCAAGGTTTGGACAGTGCCATGTGCATTACTATCCCTACTTAGGGTAAGGATCACTCATCAACTGTAACCAACATGTGTCCCTCAGGCAGCACACAGCCACATGTGACCAAGGGTATCTATCTACGAACCTGGCCCAACCCAAAATCACAAACTTAAAGCATTATGAGATATTCTGGGCATCTGCTGGTTTTTGGTGTGTGTGTGTGTGTGTGTGTGTGTGTGTGTGTGTGTGTGTGTGTGTGTGTGTGTGGTGTTGTTTTGTTTGTTTTATTTTGTTTTTTCTTAATTCAGTTACATGATTCTGAAGCATAAACTTTATAGATAGCAATGCAACGGCACAATGTCAAAAGGTTGAACACATCTCCACACATACAGTTTCCTAGCAGCAGTGGGCATAAAGCTTAGACCTTGGCTTTTCTCACACCATTTAGTGTGGGAATCTCTTGAAAGACTTACGGAAGTGGAACGTTTCTTCTTTTTCTGTTTCCGGGGGTTTAAAGCTATCTTGTATTTAGCAGCTGAAGAATCCAAGCAGGAGGTGGCTGGGGTGCTGAACCCCATGGGCTGCTGAGGGCTGCTTTGGGAGGACTGGGATAGCTCAGGATCCAAGTACGGTCCAGAGGCACCCTGGAGAATGGGAGAAAACAAATGAACCAATCCCATACAGATGCTGCCACTGTTCTCAAAACCAGAAATGTTTCTTCCTTGCTGAGGCCTATGGCAACCTTTCATAGATGCCTGCCTTCGTTCTTTCTCCTTTCACCTTAAATGCTACACTTTGGTTCCTTCGTAAATAAAAGACAGAAATAGGAAAAATTTGGGGGTGCTCCCTCATTCAGAAAGCAATGGGGAGGTGCCCTCACTATCAGAGCACAAGCACATAGTGGAGTTGGCAAGGTACAATGTTTGTATGTTCTCTTGTCCCCTTTCCCTTCTTAGCGACAGGAAAACATCTGGCTAGAAGGAGCTGTGCATCCTTGGATGAGTTGCGGCTCTGGGGCTGCTGTGTTGGAGAGTTAGGTGGAGGGAGAAAATCCAGGTGGAAGAAGTCCTGTTTGCAAGCTGTGTTTTCATACAGAGCACGCTTTATAAATAAACTTTATATTTACTGTTCATAGGTGCAAGGCTGATGGTAAGACTCTGGGAACTGACTTTTCCTACCCCCAGTGAAGCATAGACAGAGGCTTCATCGTGGTTGACTCCATCTCCCCAAACTATTTGGTTCTGGGACACCTGGTTTCATTCCTTGGAAGGAACATTAAAAGAGTCCCAAGGGGGATTATGGGACATAACATCTTCTACACCTCCAAGAGACATATCAGAACTCCCCCACTCCAAAATACCTGCACAGAAGTCACATTGAATAGCAGGCGACGATGAGTCCTCAGTAACAAATGATGCCATGTTCCCTTCGTATTTACCCACTACATCCTTTTCAAAGTAGTGTTGCACAGTGCCAGGGACCCCTTGGTAAAAGGCAGAGTTTACATGCCCCCACATGTCCTACAAACACTATATGCTGATGCAAGGATAAGCTCAGATGCTTATCTTGGCTCTAAACATGGTCCTTTTAGGGTCTTAGATTTCAGTATCTGGGGGCTGACCAGTGCTAATGAGTCATGGTGCTCATAAACCTAGATCACCTTTCTGGTTTCACCTTTAATCAATGGAAAAGGAATATACCGCATCTGTTTGTGGGGGGGTGTCAATCATACAGTACTAGCAGAGGCCCAAAGCTTTTCAATCTTCTTTGTTTGTTTATGTGCCCGTCTGTTTGTTTTCCAAGACAGGTTTCTCTGAAGCTCTGACTGACCTGGAACTCACTCTGCAGACCAGGCTGGCCTTGAACTCATGGAGATCTGCCTGCCTCCCAAGTGCTGGAATTAAAGATGTGTGACACCACTGCCTGGCTTTTCTTAACTTCTTTATGCAACTCTCATCCATTAACTCATATATACCTCTCCTCATTATAATTTATTTGGCTTACAATTACTAATTGAATACTCAGCACATACGAAACTTTTGTTTTTATTGTTCTGAGCTTCCTTTTTGCATAAAGGTCATCTTATGATTCTCGGCTCTTAGGACTGTATGGTAACATCTTTACCCCAGTTAACCTCACACGACACCACTCCCTCTTGCTTCTCTGTCCTCATTCCTTCTACCATTTACTGATCTGGACAGCCTGCTGATTTGCTGCTCTTCAAATAGTCCAAGCACGCTCTCCAGAGGCCTTTGTACTGATGGGCATGCTATCCACCCGTGTCTATGTGGCTAGCTCCCTCACTTGTGTAGGGTCTCTACGCACAATCTGTCTTCTCATGGAAGCCTTCTAAGGCCAAGCTACTTAAACATTTTAGCACTGGTGTGTGTGTGAGAGGAGGGTGCCATAGCTTGCCCATTTGTACACTCATGAAGGCCAACACATCAGGGGTCTTCCTCTATCACTCTCCACTTTATTTTCTATTGGGAGGCTTGTTTGTTTTGTTCGAGACAGGGTCTCTCTGTGTAGCCTTGGCTGTTCTGGACTCGCTTTGTAGACCAGGCTGGCTTCAAACTCACAGAGATCCACCTGCCTCTGCCTCCCCGAGTGCTGGGATTACAGGTGTAAGGCCCTGTGCCTGACTCTCCACCTTATTTTGGAGACAAGATCTTTCAATGAACTTATAGCTTGCCACTTTGGCTAGACTGGCTAGAGAGCCTGGGGTCCATCTGTACTTGTCCCTCTCCTACTGGCACTGAGGTTACACATACATGTGCTACCACACCAGTTTTCTCCGCAGGTTCTGAGGTCAGGTCCTTACACTTGTACAGCAAGCTCTTCATCAACTGAGCCATCTCCCAGTTCCAGCTCTGACACTTTCCCATCCTCCTTGCCCTGTTTCCCCTAACACTTTCATCACTATCTTATGTATGTTTTCCTTATTAATCTTTTCCATTGTTAATATTCCCCATTACAGTTTGAACTTCATAAAGAAGAGTTCCCACGTGTTCTATTTATTTTGTGGATCTATGTGCACGTGCATGCATGCAGAAGCCAGGGGACCAGCTCACATGTCGTTCCTTGGTTGCTACCTTTTAAAACGAGGTCTTTCACTGGCCTGGAACTCGTGAAGTGGGCTAGTGTGGGCAGCCAGCAAGCCTAGGGATCCTCATGTCTCTACCTCCCTAGTGCTGAGATTATAAGTGAATGCTACCACACCTGGCTTTTTCTTTTCTTTTTTCTTTTTTTTTTTAAATGAGTTCTGAGGGTCCTTGTGATTGCAAGACTGGCACTTTACCAACCTGCCCACCCCTCATTTCTTCTATTTATATTGTATGTCTGAGTACTTAGTTGTTGGTCAGTAATGATTTTAACTGGTGAATTAATTGTATGAAAAGCCTCCACCCAGTTTGGTTTTGTGTAAATATTGGCCAAGCAGGCTCCTCTTTTCCCTGTGTCATTTTAGTCATTCTGTCTAAGACTTCCCTATTTTCAGTTAAAATAAGATCTAGATGCAGAAATCCCAAAAGGATACCATGCAACTTGCTTTGTATGATAGCCAACTTAGGATGCCTAGATGGTAAGCCATGGATACCAATTTTCATTCAATTGACCTCCCCAAGCCTTGTAGTATGAAAACCACATGATGGCATTGTTTTTTTCCAGTGACATCCATTCTGTAGTATAACAGAAAGATTAGGCTAAGAAAAAACCATGTTGGTTTCCAGATTGGCTGTATACAAGAGAGAAGTCATTCCCAATCACAGTCAAATCCAAGAGGGTCTCAAACTCAAACTCAACCACTAGTCTTCTTGAACTAGTTTAATATCATTGGTCTAATCACTGGCCTACACTGTCTTCCAACCTAAACTAAAACCACAAAGAAAAATCACCTGACTATAGGGCCTTGCATTCAGGCATATGATTCAAACAAGCCCCCAGAGGCTCTTTTGTAGGCTCATAGTATGTTGTGTGGAGATGGAGGCGATTCGGATTAACATATTTCCTTAAGCCCACTAGTGAGTTAAAAAAAATTGTTTATACTTTGGAGGTCTGGACAGTATTTTTTTAGCATAGGGTTCAGTAACACCCCCTAATATTAAAATCATCCAGAAGAGGGTGCTGAAAGGTACATTTGAGGGACATAGCAAGACCAAAATGTAGCTGGGGGTGCAGCTCAGTGGGAGAGCATGTGTTTTGTACGTGAAAGGCCCTGAGTTCAACGCCCCCTCACCCGGCATCCAAAACAAAGTAAAACAGACCTTTTTTAAAGGATAAGAATACCTGGTGAAGGACCTTAGCATGACTGGACAAACTCTCCCGGTGGGTATTTTAGGCCCAAGGTCGAGAACAAGCCCCACAATTTATCTAGCATTCCTTCAAATCAAAGCCCATGGAGTTCATAAGTCATCCCATCAATTTTCTTAGAACAAGATCCAGGAATCTATGGGTTTCATCTGCTTCATTCCTAAGCCCCATCCCTTCCCTCAGCCATATTGTTTAGCACCTCCCTAGAAGAGTTACCAAGGAAGCCAATCATAAGATAGTATGGGTTCCCCAGGAAGAGCAAATCAAATCGGCTTCTAGCAGGTCTCGAAAGAAAAGGGAGTAAAGGGAATGGAAGTCCCTATACTTCTCTTTTCTAGGCTCCCCCATCTGTACTCAGACCAACCAACTCACCCTATCCTGTACCCATGTGCACAGTGTTAAGGTGGATGGAGGAGTTTTCCTTCTTCTGTGTGTAAGAGGGGATTGAATACGGACATCCTTCCTGGGGAAGGAAGCTGGTTAGTACTGGCTGGTAGAGGACTGAACTGAACACTCTTTTGCTATGAGCTAGGTTAACGGAGTCTCTTTTGAAAAAATTAAGACACATTTCAGTTCTATTTTTCCTTCCTGCAAAATATCTATACCTAACAGGAAGCATCTGAGTCAGCAAAGCACACTTGGGACATCCTTCTAAGAACTATATCTTTTTCTCTCTGTGTTGTTAGGCTTCCCTCTCTTTCTTTGTGGTTCATAAGATGATACTGGTAAAGGGATAAGAAGCACACACCTGCTTCTATCTTAGGCTGAAAAGCCATCTTATTGTAATTCAATCTAGGTCCATTCCTGTTTATGATTAAGCCTCTGTTTCCCAAGGATTGGGCCATGCCCCACCTGTAACCTTAACTACAAATGGTTCTGTGGTACCTGTTCCAGGAATAGCAGCCATGCTTTTGTTTAAAAACCAACTTGCAACCCTAACTTTGTTTCAAAGAGTTATATGATCACCTATAGCTACCATGTTATGACTACCTTGTTATGCCCACCTTACAATCATGTCTTTGTTTCAAGAGGTCATTAGAAGTTGTTATGCTTATGTTCTATTCCTGAACCCTATCTACCTTGCTGGCCAAATTCACCATTTTGAAGCCCCCTACTCCTGAGCTATAAAAGCCTTCTCTTCCTCTTGTCCAATGCTGACCTCTAGAACCCCATTTTAGGGGGAAGCAACCCTTGTGTACACACACACACACACACACACACAAACACACATGCTTGTTCTGATTAGTTGCTTGCTTTAGTTAATTCAGCAATGATGATTTTGGTCAATGGTCTTTCTCCTCCCATCTTTGGGATTAACAGATAGAGAGCACTTTGGTTGGCTTCTCAGGACAGAGAAAAGTCCTATCTTGTGTTATGGAAGAATAGGAGGCATGAGCAGTTGTGCAGTCGGTAAGTGGGGCCACTGAGAGGCTGAAGCAGGGGGATTTGGAATGCATGGTCAGCCTGGGCTACAAGGTGAGCCAATGTTTTAAAAGGTGTCAAGCCTACAGACTGTCAGGCTGATGTTTCCTCAAACATTTTGGGGGAGGTTGGCACTTTGGAAAAAATATGTTCTGCAGCTGCCCAGGTGGATCTGATACTGAAGATGCTGTGGTTGCCTGGACCTGTGTGAGCTGAGGACATAACGCACACTGCCTTGGTAATGTCTCCAGAGGAAGCAGCAGCTCTTGGTGGGAAGACTCTGCTCAGGAAGAGGTGTTTGTGCTAAGAAATCTTGGCACAAGGTGTAAGACTCACTATTGCCTCGTTGTCCATCCCCCGACCCCATGTGTCCAAGAAGTGTGTGTCCCCATTCCCAATGGTGCTCACTCAGCTATGGCCTCACTCAAAGCCTTGGTACCTACAAGCTGTTGTAACCTCAACATTCTAGAAGCTGGAGGTTCCAACGTAGCGCACACCCTCCCTCCTAATGCAATCACTTTAATTTTCTTTAACTCGAATGGAAAATACAAGTGTGCACTACTGGAGCTGAGGATGTGCACTAGTGGTAAAGTATGTGCTCTATGAGTGCAAGGCCCTGGATTTCATCCTTAGTGTGTGCACACACAAATACATGGGGTTGGGATTTAAATAACACTTTACTTGGGGTTCTAGCCATACCATTTACTGACTCATGTTTCCTTACTTCCTTATTATGGACAGGGACGTTGATGTGTTGTTGCAAAGATTAAATAAGATGATACGTGAGAAGTGCTTGGCACAATGCCTTTCACACAAGACCACCCCTCCACAGTGTTAGCTGATATTTAACATGTTGGGGGGGAGGTAAGATAATGGTCAGCTCCTCTATTGTATTAGCTAAGGAAAAATGTCATTGCTACTGCCGGGCATTGAATGTTCAGGTTTATGACTGGTTTGTAAAGCTGAGTGGAAAATGTTTTTAAAAAATGTGCAAATCAAAAGACAAGCATGGTAATTTCTTTTCCAAAGTACCACTCTGATTTGATCCCAGAGTTGAGATATGGCAAGAGAAAGTAGAACAAGAACTTATGTCTTTGATGGGAAGCCACCCTCAAAACTATCCCTGAGTGGAGAATTAGTATTGGCCGTCCTGGGTGTTGATGAGTAATATGATGAAGACTTCTTTTTGGAATGCTGAGGTAATCTGTCACTACCAAAGGCCTTTTCAAAGTTGCCTAAGGCATTTTCAGATCGGATAGGGCTAGTGCTGAATCTCTATGAGCGCAGAGGTGGGATCTGTTAAAAGGGAGAATGGAAGATGTACTAATTGGGTGTTTACCGCTAGTGTTCTGGTATTCTTTTGTTCCTTAACTGGTGAAAGACTGACGAGCCAGAAAGGAAAAAAAAAGGGGGGGACATATATTTAAAAGGTCATAATGAAATCTAGTATTGTGTAGAATAAATGCTAATAAGGGCTGGGAGATTGCTTAGTAGGTAAAAGTGTCCTCCCTCCTTGCAAAGATGAGGATCTGAATGTAAATCCCCAACACGCATGTAAAATTAGGATGAGTAGCAGAAACATCCCTAATCCCACTGCCTCAAAAGCATCTTTAACAAATGATGCTGGTCTAACTATATGTCTACATGTAGAAAAATGCAAATAGATCCATAATTATCACCCTGCACAAAACTTGGGTCCAAGTAGATCAAAGATCTCAACATAAAACTGTTACAAAAACTGTTACTAAAACATAAAACTGACACACTAAATCTGTTAGAAGAAGAAGTGAGGAAGAGTCTTGAACTCATTGGCACAGGAGACTACTTACTGAATAGAACACCAATAGCTCAGGCTCTAAGATCAACAATTAATAAATGGGACCTCATGAAACTGAAAAGCTTCTGTAAGGCAAAGGGCATTGTCAACAGAGCAAAATGACAGCCTACAGATTGGGAAAAGATCTTCACCAACCCTACATCCAACAAAGGGCTAATATCCAAAATATATAAAGAACTCAAGAAATTAAACACCACCAAACCAAATAACCCAATTAAAAATGGGGTATAGACCTGAGAAGAGAATTCTCAACAGAGGAATCTTGAATGCCTGAGAAACACCTAAGGAAATCCTTAGACATCAGGGAAATGCGAATCAAAACAACTCTGAGATTCCATCTTACACTTATGCAAATGGATAAGATAAATAACTCAGGTGACAGCACATGCTGGTGAGGATGTGGAGAAAGGGGGAACACTCCTCCATTGCTGGTGGGGGTGCAAACTTGTACAACCACTTTGGAAATCAATCAGGCGCTTTCTCAGAAAATTGGGAATAGTTCTACCTCAAGAGCCAGCCATACCACTCCTAGGCATATACAAAAAGATGCTCCACCATACAACAAGGACATTTGCTCAACTGTGTTCATAGCAGAATTATTTATAACAGCCAGAATCTGGAAACTACCTAGATGTCCCTGAACTAAAGAATGGTTAAAGAAACTCTAATACATTTACAAAGTGGAATGCTATCAAAAACAAGGAAATCTTGAAATATGCCGGCAAATGGATGGAACTAGAAATGATCATCCTGAGTGAGGTAACTCAGACCCAGCAAGGTATATACTCACTTATAAGTGGATATTAGCCCAACATAGATGTCCTCTGAGAGACTCCACCCAGCATGGGATTGGGACAGATGCTGGGACTCGCTGCTGGACTCCTGGTGGAGCACTGAGAGTGGTATGGAAGAATGGGGAGATAGAAGGACCCACACAGTCCAGGAGCCCCACAAGGAGACCATCAAGGCTTGTGGATCTGAACCCAGGGAAGCCTGCACAAACTACTGTACCAACCAACCTAGACTCCCTATTCAGATCTAGCCAATGGACAGCTCATTCTCCATTGTTGCGGAGAGAGTGGGGACTGACTCAGACATGAACTCTGGTGCCCTCTATTTAACCACTGCCCCTTGGTGGGAAGACCTGGTGGCACTCAAAGGAAGGGGAAGGAGGCTATCTGGATGAGACCTGATAGGCTGTGATCACATGGTGGGGGAGGAGGTCCGCTTCTGTCACAGGTCTAGGGGAGGGAAATAGTGTGAAAGAGGGAGGGGAGGATGGGAAGGTACAAGTGAGGGGATAACAATTGGGATATAATCTGAATAAATTACTTTTTAAAAATGGAGGGATGGAAGGATCCAGAGGGGTCAGGAACTTCACAAGGAGACTATCAAAGCCATCGAATCTGGCCCCAGGGACCTGCACAAAATGTTGCACCAACCAAGGACAATGGATGCAGTGAATCTGGACCTGCTGTTCAGATCTAGCCAATGGACAGCTCATCCTCCACGGTTGTGGGGAGCGTGTGTACTGCCTCTGACATGAACTCTGGTGTCCTAAATTTGATCAGTTCCCTTGGTGGGGAGGCCCAGCGAGCACACAGAAGAAAGGGAAGCAGGCTATCTGGACAGGACCTAATAGGCTGTGGTAATATGGTGGGGGAGGAGGTCCCCTTATATCAGAGGTCTAGGGGAGGGGTATAAGGCAGAAGAGGGAGGGATGGGGAACGGGAAGATACATGCAAGGGGATAACAATCTGTATGTAATCTGAATAAATTATCATAAATTTTTTAAAAATGAAAGGAAATAAAAAGACCCAGTTATACACTCTTGGGCATACACCCAAAAGATGCTCCACCATACAAGAACATTTGTTCAACTATGTTCATAGAAGCTTTATTTATAATTTATATTTATATGTAGCCAGAAACTGGAAACAACCTAGATGTCCCTCAAGGAAGAATTAATAAAGAAAATAAAGAATATAAAGACAATAAAGATTAAAGAAATAAAGAAAATTACACAATGGAATACTACTCAGCTATTAAAAAAATAAATCATTAAATTTGCAGACAAATGGATGGAACTAGAAAAAAATCACCCTGAGTGAGGTTACCCAGACCCAGAAAGACACACATGGTATATATTCATTTATAAGTGGATATCAGCCATAAAGCACAGAATAAACATACTACAATACACAGACTCAAAGAGGATAAGTAACAAGGGAGGATGCTTAACTCTCACTCAGAAGGAAAAATAGAATAGACAGTAATAGTGGTTGAAGAGAGGGAACAAGGTAGGAGAGGCAACACAGAGAGAAATGAGGGTGGAGATCAGCCCCAGGGAGACTGAGCTTGGGGGATGTACAGAAGACCTGCAGAGAAAAGAGAAACTGTGCAGGGGCATCTCTGTGACAAACTGAAGACCTACAACGGGGTAGGCTTCTGGGAGGGTATGGGGAGAGGACTCTAGATAAGATTACTTATAGCAGGGGCCATGGAGACTGAAGAGGCCACCCTCTAACTAGACAGGACTCCTAGAGGAGGGAGGAGAAAACCAACTCACCCACAAAAACATTGGCTCAAAATTCACCCTGCCTGCAAGATGTGCAGGGATAATGATAGAGCAGAGATTGAGGGAATGTCTCCATGGACAAGAGCCAAACTCTGACACTGTTAACGATACTCTGCAATGCTTGCATTTAGGTGCCTCACATAGCTGTCCTCTGAGAGGCTCCACCCAGCAGCAGATTGAAACAGATGCTGAGACTCACAGCCAAACATTGAGGGGAATGCAAGGAGTCTTGTGGGAAAGGGAAGGGAAGGAGAAAAGGACCTGGAGGTAAAGGATCTCCACAAGAAAACCGACAGACCCAACTCACCCGTGCCCAAAGGGGCTTATGGAGACTGAAACACCAACCAAGGACCATGCATGAACTAGACCTAGTCCCCCTACACATATGTAGACAATGGGTAGCTCAGGTTTTGGGTGGGTCCTCTAGTAAGGGAAGTGGGGACTGTGTCTGACATGGACTCTGTTGCATGCTTTTTTATCAATTCTCCCTGGCAGAACTGCCGTTCCAGGCTACAGGAGAAGTTGGGGAGCTCAGTCCTGATGTGACTCGATCAGCTGGAATAGAGGTGCTCCCCTTTTCTGAGGAATAGGGGAAAGGGAGGGGGAAACAGGAGGAAGGGTAGGACTAGGAGGAGGGGAGGGAGGAGGCTATAATCAAGATGTAAAGTTATTTATTTATTTATCTATTTATTTATTTATAAAAGAAAAAAGTATAACCCCCATAGGCTCATATATTTGAATTCTTAGTCATCAGAGAGTTACAATATATATTTATATTTTATATATTATATATTTATATATACATATATATTCATGTATATATGTATATATAATAGTAACTGAAAAACTGACTTGGGAAGGAATCTCTTGCTTCCCTGCTTTCATGTCTAATACCTATTTAAATCAAAGACCAGCAGGCAGTCTTGGTTTTGCTTCTGTGTTTCTGCACATTTTTGCCAATCTCCAAAACAAAGACACCTCAAAATTATTTTATTAAAGCCAGAGTCTTAGTTTTAGCCCCTTCCTCTTTCTTTGAATTTTGGCCATGTCTTCGGAGTCTGGTGCTTACAGGGGCAAATCTTGCGGTTATGATCTGGAATTGGCCTCCAGAGTACAACCTCTGTTCCTTTTGCTCCAGGAACTGTCTGAGCTGGATCTTGACCACGTTCATTTCTTGTCTTCATATTACTAAGGTTGATTTTTCTGGAAATGTTAAAGAAAATCTAGAGACCTAAGATTGAGTGTTTACTGAGCATGAGTTTGATCTCCAGTATCAGATAAATAAACTTGAAAATCTTAAATTTATTTTTTAAAAATGATGGTGTGTTTGGGCGGGAGGGGTGACTAATTTCAGACTGATGACCATGATACACTTGCCTGGTCATGGTCCTCTTGGTATGGATTAGAATCTTTGATTTTATCTTTGATAAAATTGGATATGCATATACAGTTTGCTATACCCAATCTTATGAACTGGGCCTACAATAATTCATGATATGTGATTCTTTCTTCTTTCAAGCTAACATAGCTTATTTCTGTCTAAGGCTCTGCATAGAACATCCAGACACTAACCAAGGAAAAATGGACACAGTAGAAGTTTGCCAAGATTTTGCCCCTGGAAAACTCCTGGCCAGAGTCTCCAGTGCTCCCTTATTGCTACCAGACTCTACTGTGAACTCAGGAACTAAGCCTAAATCAACTATTGCTCCAATCAACCTTCTTTATGCCCAGCTCTAATAATAATAATAATTACAAATAATGACAAATAACCTTCACTAAGGGATTATAATATGCCAAGCAGTGAGAAATCTCTACAGATGCATCTATTTAAGCCATACAGTTCTTACAAGTGATTGCTAAGTATGATGTCCATTATGTAGATGGGTAAATGAAGTTTGAGAGATGATGCAACTGCTCATAATTCTACCAGTTGCAAGGCAAGTATTTGAAAGCTCTTGCCAAAGTGATATCTTGTGTTCTTAACCACTATGTACTCTTGTCTTGTTTTCTCTTCAGTAATAAGTGACAGGGGTAGGAGGTCCCATACTAAACACCATGTATATGTATAGAAAGTTGAAAGGCAACAAGCAGAACCAATAATGTTTGCTTCCTTAAGAACTGCAGAGCCAGGGGCAGTGGTGCACGCCTGTAATCCCAGCAATCTGGGAAGCAGAGGCAAGTGGATCTCTGTGTGTTCGAAGCCATCATGATCTACAAAGTGATTCCAGGACAGCTGGGGCTACACAGAGAAACCATGTCTCACAAAGCAAAAAGAAAGAGGAGGAGGAGGAGAAGAAAAAGAAGAAGAAAGGTAGAGGGAGAGTTGGGCCTGAAAGCAGTAAGAAAAGTGTTTTTTTAACAGGGTTTTTGTTTGTTTGTTTGTTGTTTTTTAAATGGTGAACTCAACAGCAGAAAGGCGCTAGTGTATTACTAAACATATACATTCCCAACACATCAAAGAGGACATGAGGTGACGGTCTAGAAGGGAAGAAAACTGGCTCAATCTTAGCATTTCAAATACAACTGTATACCTGGATTTCCTCCCTCCCAATCTCTGGATTCTGTGAATGTCATTCATGATCCATTCAGAACCCTGCCCTGGGGATGGAGGGATTGCTCAGTAATTAGGAGCATGTCCAACTCTTGCACATCAGGAGGCTCACAACAGTCTGTAACTCCAGTAGTAGGAGACTCAACACCTCTGACCTCTGTTGGCTCCTGCACTAATGTGCATGTAGCCACACAAATACATTTTAATTAAAAAAAAAAAACTCTACCTCTTCAGGGACCCAGGCACTGGGTGATTCTATAGTTCCACCAGGTTCCATGGAGCATTAAATGTCCAGATGTCCGGATCCTTGATTCATTTTGTTTTGTGTATGGATATGTGTGTGGTGTTTTGAGGCAGGGCCTCAAAATATATCTCAGGGTATCCTGGAACTCACTATGATCCTCCTGCCTCAGCATCCTAAGTCCTTATTTTACAGGAAAGTGCCAGCCACCCTTCCTGCCACCTAGGACCCTTGCATCAACCAACTTTCATCTAGTTTCTGTTATCTTGGCAATTAAAGGGAGTTTTCTACCCAAAGGTTAATCTGGTTATTGATGACCTATTACCACCTATCCTGGTTGGATTTCTTTCTTTCTTTTTTTTTTTTTCCACACAAGGTTTCTCTGTGTAGCCCTGGCTGTCCTGGAACTCACTTAGGAGGCCAGGATGGCCTTGAACTCACAGAATTCTTCCTGCCTCTTCTTCCCTAGTGCTGGGATTAAAGGCATGCACCACACTGCCAGGCACATTTTTTCCAATTTGATACAAGTTAGAGTTATCTGCAAAGAGAAACCCCAATTTAAAAAATGCTTTATCAGATCGCCTGTAGACAACTCTGTGGGAAATTTCTTGATCTCTAATTGATAGAGGAGATCCCAGGCCACTGTGGAGTGCCACACTAGGACAAGGTGCCCCTGAATAGAATAAGAAAGCAGACTAAGCACACTATGAAGAGCAAACCAGTAATCAGTCTTCTTCCATGACCTCTGCTTCAGTTCCTGCCCCCAGATTGCTGCCTTGAGTTTTTGCCCTAACTTCTCTCAGTGATGGACTGTTACCTGGAAGTATAAGATAAAATAAACCCTTTCCTCCCCAAGTTGCTTTTGGTCATGGTCTTTATTACAGCATTAGAAAAGTAACTAATACGGTGCCCTCTGCTATCCCTGGGCGTGTTTCTCAGGGGACCGCTTAAAAGATTAGACCCAATGTATGAGATGTAGGTCATTTAACAAAACTTGTCTTTGGACTATTATGGTCTTTCCCCAATCCCCCTTCATCACAAGAAAGAAAGTCTCCAGAGTATTTCCCTGTAATCTTCTAAAAAAAAAATAACTCTTGTTTTTAACTGAATTTCTCTGCTACATGAGCTTCTATGTTGCTGGGACTAAAAGAGGATGGAAAGAGACATGAACTAGACTGTTTCTTTCCAAATACAAAAACAACAACAACAACAACCCATGACCCTTGCCATGGCCATGAAGGAATAAGGGGTAACTACAGGCATGCAAAAGCTGAAGTTGCTCTTTTGGACTGGATGTCAAAAAGTAGAAGAGAATAGGTGTTCCCCGGTATGCTACAAGAGGACAAGCCGCCAACACTAGGAACCCTCGGCTATAGAGCCATGTCCTCTGCTGGTTACCTCAGTGCTGGCTTCTTCATCCTTCAAGATTAAATCACTCAGCAGAATTTGCACATGCTGTATAAATCAAAATCAACCACGTGAAGCCTCAAACAGATGGGTCACGAGTAAACACAACTTAGTTTTTGCCAAATACAAAATCAAAATGAAACCAAACAAGTTTTCCAGTGGGGCATGTTCTCCTTGGGCAGCCTCCCCAGTCTCACAAGGATGCTCTGGTGGAAGCCTACCCATAAATGAAAAGCAAGCTGCTAAAAGCTCCATGAGAGCACTCCTGGCTCAGAGTTCCAAAAGTGTCTGGCTGAGGAACAGATGCGTCTTTTAAGTTTAGGATTAGCTGGGAGTAAGGGATTGTCTTATATAAATTATACATTTTACTGAGACTGTAAGAGGGTTGTTGTGTCTAGGCAGATGTGAAGAATTCAAGCATCTTAGAAAGGAGTCATGTGAAGTCTATGGGTTTTGAGGTTAACACCCCTGAAACACAATTCTAAGTGAACAATGTACTAGCTTGGTGGTTTTGAATAATTTTTTTTACTTTAAAAACATTTCTTAGATGTGTTTATGTGTGTGAACATTTTGCCTGCGTGTATGTCTGTGTACCATGTCCCTGGTGCCCATGGAGGCCAGAGGAAGATGTTGGACCCCCTGGAACTGGAGTTACAAATCATTGTTAGCTGTCATGAGGTGCTAGGAATCAAACGTGAGTCCTCTGGAAGAGCATCTAGTGCTCATAATCACTGAGATATCTCTCCAGCACTTTGAATGACTTCATTCAATCTTCCCAAGCAAATTTTGAGCTAATGATTAATACCATACACTGTAAGTGAGGAAGGGAAGGCTCAGAGAAGTTAAGGAGCAAGAGTATGGTCTTACAACCAGTAAGTTACAGAGCAAGAATTTAAGCATAGACCTGTCTGGTGGCTTAAATGGCAATGGCCACTGTAACATGGCTGGAGAGATGGCTCAGAGGTTAAGAGCACTGGCTGTACTTTCAAAGGTCCTGAGTTCAAATCCCAGCAACTACATGGTGGCTCACAGCCATCTATAATGAGATCTGATGCCCTCTTCTGGCCTGTTGGCTCACATGCAGGCCAAATATTGTGCAAGTAGTGAATAAACAAATCTTAAAAGAAATGGGCTGCATAGGCCCATAGGGAGAGGCACTATTAGCTGATGTGGCCTCATTGAAGTATGTGTGGCTTTGTTGGAGGAAGTGTGTCATTGGAGGGAGCGGGTCAGGTGTCCAAGCCAAGCTCAGTGTCACTCTTTTCTTCCTGCTGCCTGCTGACCCAACACCATGTCTGCCTGCATGCCACCGTGCTTCCCACCATGGCAATAATGGAGACTAAACTCTGAGCCAGAAGTCAGCCCTAATTCAATGTTGCCCTATATGAGAGTTAGCATAGTCATGGTGTCTCTTCACAGCAATGGCAGCCCTCACTAATACAATCTGTCTCTATGACTTAGCTGCCCATGCTACATACATTTCCATGGTCTTACCTCAGTAATCTTGGAGGCTGGGATTCCACTTCTGGTAGAATAGCAGTCTACAGATCCACTCAAATCGTCAAAGGCGTCACTTCTTGTGACTCTAGGCAAAGTTTTGGAAGTAGATCTCTGTGGGAGAGAGAGAGAAGCTTGGGGGTTGGCATGCCAGCACATCGATAATGAGCTGTCCAATCCAAGTAATGATGGCATCCCTGGAGTGTGTTCAATAAATACACTCACAGAAGCCGGCACTCTGTGTTGGCAATGTGACATAGTTACATGCCTGGGTATATTTTGTATTATTGGATACTTTACATAGCCCTGTGAGGTAGAATTAGCTGATAAGGAAGATCAAATTCTTTCCTCCTTTGAGGAAAGGGCAGGATCGGAGGACAGTGTCTCATTGGACTGAGGTTAAATTCATCATTTACCTTCAGTGATCTGCCTCTCCAGGATTGCGGAGAAGAGTGCAGTTTGCTTCCTGAGTTTTCGGTCTCAGGATCCAAACAGAAGACACTATCATGGGATACGGCCTTGGCTCCCATGCTGCTCTTAGACCTATGTGAAAAGGACAAGTCTTGTCAACCAAGTCCAAGGAATTAAGAATTGAAGGACACCGTATTTTTATGCTATAGGTACCATGGAGAGCTAGGAAGTGTAGAGATGCCTGCGTGCCAACATAGAAAGCAGTCTGTGAGATATGGTGTGAGAATAAAACAGGAGTATGAACATATTTAATATATGCACACATAATACACACAAACACACATATATACATAATACATTCATACATACATAGCTTAGTTTATGTCTTAAAAAATGTCTGCAAATATAGCTGTCACACTATTAGTGGTTAGTCCATCTAAGGAAGAGCCCTAAAGAAATGAGGGATTTTCAATTTCTACCATTTGCCCGTGTTTAATTTTAATGTTTTAAAATTATTTGTAAATGCTAATATTTGTTGTAGTTCATAGTCATTATAAAAGCAATGAGGGGTATATGGAAGGATTTAGAGCGGAAAGGGGACAAGAAAGTGATATAGTTATATCATAATTTCCAAAATTAAAAGAAATAATTAAACTGTACGTTTTACAGATGCTGGCTACTGAGAAAGTTTAGTCATCATACAATTCACCCATATAATAAACAATTCAATAATGACAATCTTGGGAAATGGAAGGGTTACTAAAAATATTTCACATTGAAATTTCCCTTGGGTGTTTTTGTTTTTATTTGTTTTGAAATTATCAAGGATCTGCACAGATATTGTCTTTTTTATTTTTAAATATTTTAACATGTATTTATTTATTTAATGTGTATGTGTGTGCGTGCCTGCGTGTGTGTGTGTGTGTGTGTGTGTGTGTGTCTGTATGTATGTATGTCAGAAAACATCTTTGGGTAGTCAGTTCTCTCCTTCCAATATGTAGGTCCCTAGAATGAAACTCAGGTTGTGGGCTTAGCAGCAAGCATCTTTACTCACTGAGCCATCCAACAGGCCCCTAAGATATCGGCTTTCTTCTTTGTTGGTTTTTTCCTTTGTTCACAAAGGAATCGTCCAATTAGGAATGGGACCAGGTTGATCTCAAGTGTGCATTAAAATAACTTGGAGAAATGTTAGAAACAAAAGAACAAGTAATGCTACAAAAGATGCCCTTGGGAACATAGGAATATGTTTGTCAACCAGTCGACATGCGAGTATGGATGCATGCCAATATGGATGGGAAATGATATTAAATACTCAGAAACAAAGGAGTAGACCTTGTCACCATCTCATGTTCAGAGCCTGAATCCTGACAGCCTCATCACAGGACAAGTGCCAGTCCTACAGCCCCAGCTGCTTCTTCAGTCACCATTTAATGATGGTTGCTTAAAGCGCAGTTTCTTTTCTTTCTTTCTTTCGTTCTTTTTTTTTTTTTTTTGATAGAAAAAATGTTCTTTCTAAAATTACTTATTCACTTTATTCTTTGAGAATTTCATACAATATATTCCATATTCTTTCATTTATTTTATTTTTAGTTAAAATATAATTACATAGTCCCCTTTCTTCCCTCCAACCATCTCATACTGTCTCCCTCTCAAATTCATAACCTTTTCCTTTATTACTCTTACTACATGTATATATATAAACATACCAGTTGAGATCATTTACTGCTACTCATTTGCATATGTTTTCAGGGTAGACCACTTAGGATTCAATAACCAAATTGTATTCACTCCCCCTTCCCTCTCCAACACCTCCTAACTTTCCCAATTCTCCCTCTACTTTTCATGCCCCCCTTTTAAATTCACTGTCTCCAATTAGTGCTTCCCAAATACACAACGGTTTGGGGGCCATCCACTAGGACATGGCTAACCTACCAAAGGCCACACCTCTTAAGAAAACTAGGATCTATCAAGTGCCAATAGCTCTCAGCTAGGGCTAGAATCTCAGCACCCCTTCCCCCACCCATGCTTGAATGGTAACTGTAAAGCCCTGTTGTTCTAAATTGTAAGTTACAATCCTGTGTGGGTTTCCATTGTTCGAAATGTGCAATGATTAAAACATAATTCAAAGAATATGTGGTGTTTCTGGCAGTGTTCATCCATGTTGCACTGGGAGCTTTCGCTGCAACCTTGGTTCTGAACATACAAGACATGCACTTTGCAATCTGCATGTCACGCAATGCCAATGAACATTGAAACATCTCCATTCAAATTCGAGACTAGTACATGATAAGAGTTGCGGTCTTTTTATTGTACCTACAGTGCTCTCTACTCTTATGAAAACATAATGGCTCAGTTATAGAAAAGAAGATTTATTTTCTTACTATCATATCGCAACATGGAGATATTAAACCAGTAGATCTTTAGTTAGTGCCGTGTCAGATGTTTGTTGTTGGTTTTTTTTTTTTTCTTAATTTGTCTGTTGCATGAAACAGGGTCTCACCATGTAGCCTTGGATAGCCTAGAAGTTTCTATGTAGACCAAACTGGACTCAAAAGCATAAAGATCTGCCTGCCTCTGTCTCCTGTATGCTGGAAATACAGGCTTATGCCACCACACCCAGTTGCTTTTAAGTTTTATGACTGATCATCTAGATAGATACAAACCCTGAAGTCTTTTGGCGTTCTTGTAGGTTTTTGTCCTAGTACATTAAGCAAGGGACAAAGGCCCGTGACCTTCAGTTCTTAAGTTATACTCTAATTTATGCTCATTTCAAAAATATTCTTCCCTCCTTGCCCTCTTTGTGCCTCTCTTAACATTTCTTACTGTGGCAAACACAGCAGAGTTAATAGACCAATTTGGAATGAAAAGTTAAAAATGTTTGTAGAAATAGCCATTACCAAGTTTCAGAAACAATGCAGGGTAAAGCAGACAGCTTCTCCATCTTCCACCCGCCTGGTGTTTAAACCGCCTGGTTATAGTCTTGCTTTGAACTCTGAGACAATGTTCTACAATGGCAGTGCTTGTAAGGTATGAAAGAAGCCCTTCTAGCCAACACCTTTCCCCTTGGCTGGCTATCTGAAAGTACCCATGGTAGGCTGCACTCATTAAAGAACTGTCCATACTTTAGTGTCATCGTGTCACAGGAAGAGTTTGGAGGGAGGATTGGGAGAATCTTAGCATGATGGAACCTCAAAGGATAGCCATGGACACTAATGAACTCTGCGGCCCCTCTTGATGTCTGCAGTTTAATGTCATGAGAATTGACCTAAGGAGTGTGTCATAGAGGGCTCCTGTTGATCCAGGGACAGCTGCAGGTACAGAGCATCCCAGTGAAAGAGAAATGTGATGTTTAAATTGGAACACCACATATAATAATGTAAGTAGTTGGGCTGGAGAGATGGCTCAATGATTAAGAGTGCTACCTGCTCTTCCAGAGGTCCTGAGTTCAATTCCCAGCAACCACATGGTGGCTCACGACCATCTATAAAGAGATCTGGTGCCCTCTTCTGGTGAGCAGGTGTACATGCAAGCAGAACATTTCATATGTAATAAATAAATAAATCTCTTTTAAAAAGGAATGTAGGTAGTTTATTGTATATATGTGGAATAATATAAATGTATATGTAAAAGATATTTAATAAAAAAATTGTAAAAAAATATTTTAAAGAAAAAAAGGAATGTGAATGGATGTGAGCAGGTGGCTGAGAAATAGTCTTCCCCACAGCCCTGTGACCACCCAGTGTCCTGGAGAGGGGATGTAAGATGAAGAGACAGAGCTTGTTAGCTTGTGTGTGTGTGTGCTTTTACAGCAACAGAAGACTTTATGCTTAGGCTCTTCTATGCTAAACCTCTCTGCTCCCTGAGATTTTATTCCTTACTCTGAGATTCCACTGTCCAGATCTGCAACCTAGGTGTGAGGCAAGCAAAGCCAAAAACAAACAAACAAAAACAAAAAAAACACCTCTCATGACATGGACCATCCCCAACTTTATGAAATGGACCACAAATTCCTTGTGAAGAGTAAGCCTGGAGTTTGACTGTTCTACCTGTTTGTCCTGTTCTGAATCTAGCTGGATCCCCAGCCCCTGACCCCATCTGGGCTTACGTGTACTCCATTGATTGTATTTCCAGTACTGGCTGCAGAGAAGACACGTTAATACTGCTGCTGGAAAAGCTTGGCTTTAGCAGTCTCCCTTCTGGGACATCTTCTGGCTCTTTCTTCTTCTTCTTGCCAAAAAAGCTCTTAAGAGCTTTAAACTTCGATCTCTTCTTTCCTGGAAGTGAGGAATGGATGTGAGGCCAAGTGTGGTGAAAAGAGACAGAGCCTTAGTGGCAGGAAGAGGACTGTGATTCCAGCTGCCTTGCAGATTTTGCCTCTGGTACCCATCGCACTATTCATTTGTGTTGCCCTTGGAAACTCAGTAAGCACCAGGTGCTGGTGGCGTACGCCTTTAATCCCAGCACTTGGGAGACAGAGGCAGGCATATCTCTGTGGGTTCGAGGCCAGCCTGGTCTATAGAGTCAGTTCCAGGGCTACACAGTAAAACCCTGTTTTGAAAACTCAGGAGAAAAAAGAAAAGAAGGAAGGAGGAGAGGGGTGGAATGGAAGGAGAGGAGAGGAGAGGAGAGAAGAGAAGAGAAGAGAAGAGAAGAGAAGAGAAGCGAAGAGAAGAGAAGAGATGCAACACAGTACGCAGATGTCTAAATTATAGTGGAAAGTAACAGGCCAAGCCACAGCTTGAGGTCTTAAGGCAGCCTCAATTCAGGCTAAACTCCTAAGATACCACTTGCTTGTCAATTTCAATGACTGAGAAAGTTCATCTGCGTTTTATTTTTTTGGCCTTCATCCTTGTACCATTTTATCTATTTGATTTTATTTGAGTTTGTTGGAGGGACGGCTCAGGATGTCACTATATAGTTCAGCTGGTCTTAAAATCCTGATTCACCTGCCTCAGCCCTCCCCCCGCAGTGCTGATATTACAGGCCCGCGCTCCTCACCCCACGTATGGCCTTACCTTTATTCTTTTAGTTCCTTAAATCTAGGAAACTGTGAGGGGAAAAAACAAGTTCTTATCCTGTAGCCCAGAGTGTCCTCAAATTCAGGTTCCTACCTGTGCAACCAGAAGGCTGGTATAGCAAGCTTGTGCTACGGCTGTGGATTTACCCCCTCTTTTTTAATATTGTAATTATTTAAATCTATGAAAGTGGAGGAGATAAAACAAAACAAATCCCCGTAGCCCAAGCTGGCCAAACCCTCTCCATCCTCTTGTCTCCACAGCCCCAGTGCTGTTATTGCAGGCCTATGCCGCCACCCAAGCCTATTTTGCCTTTTCATGTTTTAATTTTGTAAATACAGGGAATTCTAGGGGCTAAAATAAATAGAGTTCAAACTTTCAACTCTCCTGCCTCCACACCACAAGTACTTGTATTTCAGGCCTGCGCCACCACTTCAGCATTCCCTTCTCTTTCAAGCTTCTAATTTCTTACATCTATAAAACTGGGGGGGGGGGTGCAGGTTACTAAAATGTGGCGTCACTATGTGGTGGAAGCCAGTCTTATACTCTTGATCTTCCTGCCTCCAAACCTAAATTCTGTATTATAGGCCTCTGCCACCGACCTAGGCATTGCCAGAGAGAGAGAGAGAGACAGAGAGACAGAGACAGAGACAGAGACAGAGAGAGACAGAGACAGAGACAGAGACAGAGAGACAGAGAGAATGAGAGAGAGAGAGAGAGAGAGAGAGAGAGAGAGAGAGAGAGAGAGAGAGAGGAGCGAGAGAGAGAGAGGGGGAGGGACGAGAGAGAGGAGAGAGAGAGAGAGAGAGAGAGAGAGAGAGAGAGAGAGAGAGAGAGAGAGAGAGAGAGAGAGAGAGAGAGAGAGAGGAGGGGGAGGAGTTTCACAGATATCTGTCTGCCTCTGCCTTCCTGAGTGCTGGGATTACAAGTGTGTGCCACTGTGCCTGGCAATCTTCTTTATTTTTTAAGCTACGAAATTGTGAGGTTTTTTCCTAGGCTGGCTTCACACACTTGATCCTCCTTCCTTCACATCACACATATTGCTATTACAGGCCTGTGTGACCTACCAAGACTTGACATTAATTAATCTTGAAAATTTTTTTTTCTAAATCTAATGAATTGTATGTTTTTTTTTCTAAGTAGTATGTAGTCTATGTAGTCTAGGCGGTCCTTCAACTCCACCCTTTGGCATCCACACCCTTGGGACTGGCATTGTAAGCCTGTGCCACCATGCCAGGTTTGACGATCTCTTTGAAACTTAAATGTTTTAGTCTAGGAAATTGTGAGGATTAAAAACAACTGGCCTCAAATTTGAGATTCTCTTACCTCCATACCCAGAGTGTCAGCATAACAAGCCTGTAATACCACCCCAGGCCTGACCTTATCTTTTACTTTTAATTTCTTTATTCTAGGAATTTGCGGTGGTTTAAAAAAAAAACTGAATCTTACTCTACATCCCAGACTATGCTCAAACTCTTCATCTTTATCCCTCTGTATCTAGGCTTTGGGATTGTAGGCCTAGGCCACCACCACAGACTTGGTTACATCCTAGTGATGTATTGAAGGCCACCACGGCAGCCTACACCTTCACTTTCAGTATTTTAATTTTTAAATCTTAGAAATTGTGGGAGATTTAAAACCAAGGTCTCATACTATAGCCCAGATTGGCCTGGAACTCAAAACTCTCCTGTCTACATACCATGAGTGCTGGCATTCCTTGCCTGTGCCACTACACAGGTTAGGTATTCTTAATTTATGTTTCTTTTTTTTTTTTTTGTATTTGTTTTTGGTTTTTTGTTTTTTGAGACAAGGCTCATGGGCTCTAAAAATAAAAATCACTAATTCATAGGGCCTATTCAGGCTAACAGTAACAGATTTAAAGATATATATTTGATTTCCTTGTTTTTACTAGAATTATTAGTAGAATTTTTTCATAAACTGAGTCATACAGGCAACTAATATGTTCTATGGTAGTGTGCCATATGGAAATCAAGGAAGTTCCCAGTCTCTATATTTAAAGATTTTTGTGCTAAAGAAGCTTCAATTCAACAATTATCATTTTATTATGGACTGTTAAAGATGATTAAAACATACAGATTGATTCCTGATTGCCTCATAAATGATTATATTACTTGGAAATTCTTTAGAATATTTATGACTGTGCCTATGGTCATGGTTGATTACTGGGATGGACTTTATTTGGCCTCCTATATTTTTTTTTACAAACTGTTGAAGATAACTAGGAAATGCAAGCTGATGGTAGTCACCTTATAATTGATCAGATCCTTTAATATGTCTAAAAATATATTTACAAAAAAGTCATGTTAAAAATTGATACAGTTAATTACAAGATTAAGCTTTACCTAGTCTCTTGTTTTATGTTTTTATGGTTAAACACAGGATGGATGACTAAATATAAACAATTTATTTAACTCAGCTATTCTTAATAAATAAATAAATGGACCTCAGACACTTCAGAGATCTGCTGAATATGGCATTTAAATGTTAAAAAAAAAAAGCTTACTATGACAGAGACCCTATCCCCCAGCAGTGACCCTAAGGTCTCCAAGAAGATAAATAGGGCACCAATGACCCACCTGGATTGTGGTATGCCAGCCACTGGGTAAGACTGCCCCAATACCACAACTGCTGCTAGGGCTCAGCCTAAACTATGGACAAAGAGGACACTTGGAGAGTTACTTGCCCTACATTGCCTATGATAATGTAGGGTAGGCCTCTCCTATGTTCCTCCCCCTCTCAGATTTGCCAAGCCTGGCAGCCAAAGACTAATACTGTACTGGGACCTATGCCCCCCCCAACAAAGTCATCAACATCACAAGAGCCTAGTAGGATAACCATCTGGGTAATGGGTAAGCCTATGTCATTTTAATTGATACATAGGATATTTGGAATACTTCTTGCTATAATTTATCCTTCTCAGGTCTCTACTGTGCTTTAAGACTAGACTAATAAAAGAAGTAACTCTTAGTGTTTCTTTATCTAAAAGAAAATCATGTTACTGCTCCTGGTAACCAACTACCTATGTCTTCTGGTAAATAATTGGAGATATATATTTTTAGTATTAACAAATACAAATTATAAAGATCAAAAGATATAAAATTTTAAATGCTAATAAATGATTTAAGATACTGTTGTATTAAGGCTGTTCAAATCTTTAACCTTAATTACATTTTAAATTGCTTCTCAAGCTAACATGTCTCCTTTATAAACTTAAAAAAGATTATTATAAGCTTCAAAGAATGACTTGGATAAATCTGCCTCAAGTCAGATGGATTCCAGATAAGTACACCTCCATGTTCCTGGAAATGGGAATTTCCCTTGGTCTTGGGATTCTTCACCTTCCCTATTTACTAAAAAGTATTAATTCTGTCCATAGTCCATATTTCTCCCAACAGATTCTCACTTGGCTGACAGACTCTATCCAGGCATCACCTATGGACTACAAGCTGCTAAACTCTAGACTTCCTGAAAGCTGATGTAAACCAGTCCAATCATTGTGATTTCTCCCTGTCTTCCAACTGGATTAACTAATCAGATGCTTCTGATAAATACCCATTACCCACCATTTGACTAATATTTCAGCCTTCCTGAGCCCTGTTAACAATGTCCTAATGTCAGCTGGAAATAGTTACAGAAAGAAATATGCCGTCCATTGTCCCACCTAACAGGTTGAAATGCTAAGTCAAAAGACGATCCCTGGCATAAGGGACAAATGATTAAGTTTCTTAATGACATTACCTCTTACCTACTTCTACCTTTAGGGGATTTACAGAAAGAAAAAAAACTTGTTTTGGATATCAGATAAAATTGTCTAATCCCCTTGGGATAAAAAAAAAAAAACTAACCTTTTAACAGCCCTTATAGACACTTGGTTTACATGTATCATAACTCTCTTCCCTTGCCTCTTTGTAAATTATTTCACAATAAATATCTAAATAAAAGAAATAATTTAGAGTCAATGATTTGACTCTAGGGCAAAACTCAAATGGGAGAATGTTGTAAACTGCTTTAACTATATAGGCCCTCCTTTGAGACCTACTCTAGTTCCTAGCATAACTATAGCTCCTGCTATTGCTTTTAGCATACCAGAAGCCGTTTTGCCTCTAAGTCGCCATTTTGCCTCTAAGTCTCCATTTTGATCATAAGGTGAAATTAAGTTCAAGTTTTCAGGCCCTACATGCCTGAGACCAGAATACAATTCAATGCTTGATACTTAGAATAAAACAATAGGTAATAAATGCGTATTCTTCTTGAATTAAAGATAAATGTATGTTCTATTAGAGTTAAGACTGTAATATCCTGCTATGTTCTTTTCTCCAGGAACGGTGGGGAACTGAAAAGTCCCCAAACCTACATCCTAGCCAATTAGCTTAAAATCCTTTGTCTAGCTATCTAGATACAACACACTTAGAACAAAATCAATTATGTTTAGCTAGTCAAAATGATGTAATGCTGCCCCGTCTCACTTCCTACACCTAGTTACCTGGTTGTTACCAGGTTTTTGCATGAAAAGTGTACCTTAAAAACATACCAGCATCATAGTCTGGCTCCCAAGCCAAGATTATGGCCCTGACCAGTCAGTTTTTGTTCAGCATTCAATAAACTTCCATCAATTTGGGTCTGGTGTTTGAATAGTTAAAGTGTAGCTATTCTTGAACATATAAGAATAGGATTGAGGTTTATATGTACAATTCTAATTGCTATAATCACAGTGGTTGTTTGGGGATAGAAAATGCTTCACAGCTAGTTGTTTGTTGAAGAAATAACCTGGTCTGCACTCTGTACCTATTTGGTGCAGTGGAAACACTCCCACATGGCCATTTTGATTAAGTCTCTGAAACCAGTTTGCGCCAGTCTGAGCCTGTCTGAGCCAGCTTGAGCCAGTCTGAGCCAATCTAAGCCAGCTCCAACACACCAATTGCAAATGCTTCCCCTCAGAGAAGGGAAGAAACAACTTACTATTCCAGAAGAATTCAAAATAATGCACATCTCTGTCCACTAGGGGCACTAGTGGATAAGAAATGCTTCCATTGTACCCTTGGGTGCTAGCTGTATGGAGTTTGCAGTTTTGCTAACAGGGATTTGAGATATCACAAAGATACCAAACTGGCAAACATGGTGTGTTATATGCTCACTCATCCTGAACATTGGCTTAGAAACACGGCACCACCTTAGACAGTAACTAGCTGCTAGACACATACTTTTGAAATCCTAATAAAAATCAAAGATATTTGCCAGAGATTTGGGGACATAAATACACTTTTCAAGTTTTCTTTTTGCAAAGGCTGTCTTTAAATTTCCAGAAGATGAGCCATAAAATGCTGGTTTTCAAAAGCCACTACAAATACAAAGGGTAGTTATGCAAGTAGGGGTAAAACCTCACCTTTATACCCAGTAACGTTTGTCACCTATACGCCTATAACTCATGTCACCACAAGGTGTCGCTGTTGTACCCAGTGACCACAGCGCTGACAGCTGACAGCTTTCTCTAAGAAAGCCATTGATTTCTGTGTCTACACCAATTTCCAAACAGCAAACATCATTACACAACAAAGACCCAAATGAACATGCCACATGCCATGAAACAGGCAGCAGAAGAAATCCCAATTAATACCAGTGAAGAAATTGTTGCTACTGCTTCCTGTGCTTGCTCTTTCATCATGCACAGGAGCAATATATTCTTTCTGGGTGAAACCTAGTTTTAAAATGCATAATATAAAATGATGACCTTGTTCTCTTGCCTTATTACTTAGGAAACACAGAGAAAGAGACTCTAACTTTTACTCCCTTCCATCTCCAAATGACCATTTTACTCTGTGGTCAGTGCTAGTTTTGAAAAAAAAAATATATATGATCTTTTGAAAATTCTAGAGAACAGACCAAAAGCATTTCTCTCTCTCCATCCTTCATCAAGATTGCTGCACCACTGGCCTCTTCTGTTGGCATCAGCCTTGGCCACTTGATGACGTCATAAGGTCTGTTTTGATGAGTCATTTCACTCATTGATTCATTCGCCCATTTACCTATGCATTTGTTTTTTAAATATTCGTTAGTGTCTAATAACTCTCTGAGACCCTGCTAACCAGAGATCAAGAGCCTTCGTGGCTCCATGGGCAATCTCAGTATCCTGTACCTTACACATTTAGCGAACGCAGGCCTCCAAGAAGCCAGGAGTAGGTTTCACTCTCTGCCTTTCTAGACAGTCTTTTGAGCCATTCATGACTAAAGAACGCTCAGCAAACAAACGAAAAAGCCAACCCAACTAACAATTACATCTGGTTCTGGCCTTAAAGTCAGTACTCACTTTGTGTCTCATAGTTCCTTTTCTGAATGACCATATTAAAATTAAGTGACACACATATATAAAAAATTCACAATGAAACCCATTATTTTGTATAATTAATATGTACTAATAATAAAAAATGGAAACATAGCTAGTGTTTGTAATTTATCTCTCCATTTCTATCATTTCATTCAGGTTAATTTCTCTCTCATAAATGGCACCACAGCTTAGCCAGTGACTACACATTTGAGGAAGGTTTGTAAATGATATTTATTTTAATTTAATAATTTTATTTTTAAATTAGCATACAAAGTAGTAGGTTTCATTATGGCGGTTTCAAATCACGTTTTTCTTGTTGACTCTCCTCCCATTTTATCTCCCCATCCTATTGTCCCCGCCCCCTTCCACTCCCAGCCCCCTGGTTGCTGTGTTCTGTTGGCAACCTCCATTCTTCAACACCTCTTCCCCACGCCTCCATCATGGTCGCCTTGCCGCACTCACACGCACATATGCAAAAACATTAAAAGCTACGATGCGCACATGAGACCTTTCGTTTTCAACTTAGAGGCCTGTGGTGGTCTCTTTTGTTTCTCTCCCCTTTAGTCCTCATTACAAATCCTCCCTTGGCTGAATCTGAATTACTGTCTGCTTTGAAGCCTTAATGTCCCTTGGCTGAATCTAAATGACTATCTGCATTGAAACTTTAATGGAATCCATGACATTGCGGTGCAGTTCTGGCTATTCTTTCTGAATGAACAGAAATACTTCTTCCATAGTGAAAGGAAGCTTCTACAAAGATTTCAGACCTTGTTGCTCCTCCCTTCCCATGCCTCACCCTCCTCAATCCCATCATCCTCTCCTGCTGGTCCACTACCTAGGCCTAGTAGCCTCCATTTTGCTTTCATGTCACGTGTATTCTATAACTTTTTTTTTGTCCCCTCACCCCTCCCTTGAGACTTCTTTTCCCCTTTATCCCTGTCTAAGGGTCCTCTTTCTGATAAGACACAGTAAATCTAGTTCTGGTCATTAGGGTTTCATTGGGTGACTTACCCTCCTCGGTGATTTCAAAACCTTCCATGCTGCTGGACACTTCACTTAACGACTCAGCCATGGTGTAAACTCACTAAAAATATCCAGAACAAAAGATGAAAAGATGATTCCTTTGATATATAGGATACAACAAAATCATTGCACCTTGCTACTTAGCCTTAAGTTATATTCTCAAACCACCCAAGAAAAGACATGCAAATGAAATTACCCGCAAAAAAAAGTAGTAATCCCAACAATAGGCAAATACATGGATGCAGGATATCTTGTCTAGGGCTGGCAAGTGGGGTGGGGGTGGGGTGATGGATGAGGAATCAATGTGACACTAGTGGCCATCTTTGTGAACATGGCAGTGCTTCGCAGCACTCACATCTCATGGAGGGAAAGAAACTACGTCTGAACTTCAGAAACCCATGGAAAAGGTAGCCATTGCACATAAATAATGTCAGGCCATCTTATGCTCACATTGTCCTTGACTCACCGTTGCTGGAGCAAGGAGAACCACTAAAAAAAAAAAAACAAAAACAAAAACAAAAACTTAGAAAAGACAGAGAAGAACAAAGAAATTGGGGTATTTTGGCAGCCCTGCAATTCTGTGCCACTACAAGAAGCAATTCGGTTTAACCGCAGAGTTCAGTCTGAAATGTTTCCTTGAATACAAGCTTCATTTCCCTCAACTGATCCTAAATGCCCCAAGAACATCGCTACCAGCAATACTCAGTCAGGTGAGACCTGCGGACCGTCTCTCTACCTCAGCAAACCAGCAAAGCACAGAAAAATGAATAAAGGTCCCCTTCACTGCAAATCCTCTCCTGCAGCCTCCCCACGTTTCTCGGTCTTGTTAGCAATCTGTTTTCTCTACTCACTCTATGGCATCGCTCGGAGTCCTCCCGTGGTTCTTCTCAGCGACGGCTCCAAAGCCACCTGCCTTGGCCCGCACAGCAGAACTGTTCTGGCTAAAGCCAGCCTTCCCACAGCATCTCTCGCTCTCTGACTCTCCCTTTTAAAACCACTTTTATCAGTTTCTGTTTAGAACATCGCCCTCCCAGAATTTTCCTCCTCCTTTATTGGCTGGTCCTTCCCAGGCCCTTCCCTCTAATGTCCCATTCTCCTATTCTGATTTTGAAACAGCGTTCCGGCCTTTGTCCTTGGCCCTCTTCTTTATCGACACTAATGTCCTAGCCCAGCGAACGTTAACAGAAACACAATTGTGAGCCACATGCTCAACCAAAAATTCGCTAGCAGCAGCGTTTTAAAGAGCAGCCCCCCAAACCAGGTGAAATTATTTTAATAGGGTATTTTATTGAATCTGATTTAAACAAAATATTATTTCAGCATGGAATCACTATAAAATATTAGTGGTCTCATTTATGTTTTTCTTGTCACATTAAACTGTCACACCAGTTACATTAGCCTCTCATTCCACTTAAACTTATTCACCAACTTTCTGCTGCTTGAAGGTTAAACAACTGCCTTTGGGGCTCTAGGGCTCCCTTTGTCCTCCATCTCCCAGCAGCCCCCCTGTATCCCGGTCCCACACTTGTAGTCTCCTAGAATCATGAGCCATTCCCCAAACATACTCTCTTATTTTGCTTTATCTGAGCTGTACACAGACTGTCCATCATGCCTGAAACTCCATCTTCCCAAGTACCTATGCCCTTAAGATCCCACATGCTCTTCATGACTCAAAGGGTCACGTCTACTCCCATCATGCTCTGGGCCCCTTGCCCATCCATCTTCCATACCTGGCATCACCTAGGAGGCAGGGACCACATTTTGCTTATCTGAGTAGCATCATTACCTAGTACCATCAATCACACAGAGTGGGAGAGTCCACAGTGAAGGGTGCTGGAAGGCAAAGTCTGAGTTAGGACAAAAAGTGGTGGTCTTGTTTAAACAAATAAAAACAATTTGAGAAAAACTGCTAAGACAAGTAAGGAAAGAGAAAACACATATTGTTATACAGAGACCTGCTTGTAAAACGGCCATTAGCAAGTCTGGCCCAGCGGAGATGTAAAAGTGCATTATGGAATCGTTTTCAAAATACATGCTGGACTGAAGTGTACCTCAGGAGAGGAGAATGCACACAAGCTTGCATTTGATCCTAGCACCATATACATGCGCAGAGAGAGGGGGGGGGGAATGAGAGTGAAAAATGCATGTTTGCTTTCCTGGGCGCCTCCTGGGGCTCCCCTCTCCTTCCTGTTTCTCTGAAAGGTTGTAAATGCTCTAGAGGTAAAACAAAGGAAGAGGACTTGTGCTTCGGGGTTGATGAAGTAGTTTAACCATGGCCTTATTTAGGTTCAAGGATTCCGAAATCTTTTCTTGCCAGCTTGTCTCCTTTCCAGAATGGAGAATGTTATTGCACAGCAGTTAGCCTTATGTTCTCAAAACCATTCAATAGCCTCCCAGGGAAAAGCTCACTAATTGGTTGTCCAATGCCAAAGAGTCAATGCTGAAAACGTGCATAAAGTAACATTACATGAACTCGACAGATTATATTTAGGAATGTATGTGCATATATACACATATATGCATGTAATGTCATTCAGTGGGAAAAGAGGCCATGAATTTGAAGAAGAGCAGTGAGAGGTATAAAGGAGGGTTTGGATGGACAAAAGGGAAGGGAGAAATATAGTGCTTAAATTACAATCTCAAACATTAAAAAAAACCAACTTGGTAGGATAAATGTTCTCATAGGGCCTGCAGTAGACAGAATTCTTAAATCCCAAGCTTTTCAGTCCCAGAATGCATGCCCTCTATATCCTGTCCCCTTGAGTGTGAGGAGGCCTAACCTAATTAAGTGAACCCTGTGAAAGAGGGTCTAGATGTTAGCTATGGAAATCAGAGACTTGAAGCTGTAGCAGATGCCTTTCTGTTGACCCTGACAGAACAAATTGTCATGGTCTGAAGACCCAAGTGGCAGGCAATCTCTCATAGCTGAGAGCAACCTTTGGTTAACAGCGATCAAGAAATCAGAGACTTTATAGATAGTTATGATGGGCATGTCTGTAATCCCTGCACTCAGACTGCTGAGGCAGGAGAATGGCTGGAGCTCACAAGCTTGAGCTAGCCTCAGTGTTAGGGTTTGGATATGAAGTGTTCCCTCAGAGGCATGGCCGAAGACCAGCTGGTAGAGAGAATTATTAGGAGGTGATTTGCCAGGCATGGTGGTGCACTCTAATCCCAGCACTTGAAAGGCAAAAGCAGAGGCAGAAGGATTTCTGTGAGTTCAATGCCAACCTGGTCTACAGAGTGAGTTCCAGGATTACATAGAGAGACCAGATAGATAGATAGATAGATAGATAGATAGATAGATAGATAGACAGACAGATTGATGACTGGAACCTGAGGGCTCTGGCCTAATGTATTCAACCACTGGCAGATTTGTAATTTGATGAAATTTTAATGACATGTGATTGAAACTTGGAGACAAAGTCTAGATGAAGGTGTTGCTGGAAGTGTGTGCCAAGAGCAGTGTCCCCAGACTCTCCACTTGTCCTTACCTCTATTTCATGCAGGGTGAGTCTGAGGATTTTTGTCTGTTTGGCATGGTCACTGCTCTTACAGTTCCTTAACAGTCAATAATACATGAGCTGGGAGAAGTGAACCTCTCCAAAAACTGGGCTGGAGACAAGAGTAGAAGAAAGAGAAGTAGATGTTGGTTTGGGCCCTGAATTTCCCTGAGCTGGTTGGACTGACTACGTGGGATTTGACTCAGTTCTTCCTTGCCCTTACAATTCCGGAGACACCAGGGAGGGGAGTCAGAAACAGAGACTAGGGAGGAGAGGCACAGGAAGCCACTCCCTGGAGCTTAGATATGGAGGAAACAAACAAGGATGAGAAATCAGGCCTCAACAATATGCCTTGTCCCAACGCTAGATCAGCTGTCCCTTTGTGAAGCAACTTGTAACTTTTTGGTTTCACCTTGAGAAGCTTTCTTCCGCAGTATGTGGGTTGGAAGACGTGATCTACCATCACACCATGGCCTCAACAAATAGCCTTTGTTCTTTCAGTTCCGGTCTGGTGGGAAACAGAGTCGCTGAATAAGCCTTAGTCTTAAGAAGGAAGGGCTGGCCTAAGGAGCGACGATTCGGCTTTCCCCAGTGGGTGCTGGCCCAATGAAATACAAACGCCTCCCAGAAAATGACATCCCTGAACATTCTCAGTTACAGTGATACGTATAAGCCCTTTGGACATCTAATTCCCTTAGATCTTAAATCCATAGGCATTCCTTCTACTGGGAAAGGGAGCAGCTGCTACCTTACATATGAGCAGAGTGATCTGAAGGCACTCTGGCTCCAAATGTCTTCCATTACTCCACCCATTGCACTGCCTTCTGCCTACTTTGCCTGAAACAGCTACTGATAGACGTGTTCCCTTGAACCATACACCAAGTCAGAAGGCTAGTCCTCAGGGCCTCTGCCCTTCACCAGACTCGGTGTGAATGAATGCACAGTGTGCACTCAGGTCTGTTGTCGATGGTGTGAAAGCAATGACAAAATAAGACAGTGGCTGTTTTCTGTTTAGTAGACACTGAGCATGTGCTGACACTGAGATATTTTTTCTCAAAAACCTTCTCACTGAATCTGGAGGCCTTTCCTGTGAGGTAGGTACTATTTATTCTCACAGCCTCCTCCATGAGGCTATGGAAGCTGAAAGGCTAAGTAACTACTCATGCTCACATGGTATATACGTGGCTCATACAAGTTATGAAGTTAGAAGTAGAACCTAGGACTTCAGAATGCTATAGAAAATGATCTGCTTGCTGATTTCAAAAAGAAGAGGAGGAGGAGGGGAGAAGAAGAAGAAGAAGAAGAAGAAGGAGGAAGAGGAGGAGGAGGAGAAGATATGAGAGCACAGCCTAGTGGTACATATCTGTGATTCCAGCAAGATGGAGGTAGAGGCAGAGGATTGAGAGTTCAAGGCTACATAGTAGGTTTCAGAACAATCTGGGCTTTGTAGTGATATCCTGTCTCTAGAAAACCCTGTCCTAATTTTTTTTCTATTGCCTTGATAAACACAATGGCCAAAAGCAAGCTGGAGAACAAAAGGGTTACTTCAGCTTACAATTCCCAGGCCACACTCCATCACTGAGGAAAAATTAGGGCAAGAATCGAAAAGCAGGAGCTTATGTAAGAACTATAAAGAAGTGCTGTTTATTGGCTTTTCCCCCATGGCTTGCAGAGATTATTTTAAGTATCTTCTGAAATGCTAGCATGGTGGCCATGGATTGCTTTGTTTTGTACTTGTCTTGAAATGCCTTTATTTTTTCATAATTTTTATTACCTTAACAATGTATTTACTTATCTTTTTAAATGATTTCATGTGAATGAGTATTTAGCCTGCATGTATGTCTGGGCACCATGTTCATGCAGTGCACATGGAAGACAGAAGAGGGTGTCACATCCCCTGGAACTGGAGTTACAGACTAGAGTGAACCACCATGTAATTGTTAGGAATCAAACCTGGGTCCTCTGGAAGAGCAGCCAGTGCTCTTAGTTGCTGAGGCATCTTTCCAGCCTTTCTCCATATATTTTCTTTTTTATTTTATTATTTATTTATGAGAATTTATTCAGACTGCATCCTGATTGTTAGCCCCTGGCTTGTATCTTCCTGTTCCCACACTCCGTACCTCTTCCACTCTATATCCCTCCCCTAAGCCCTCTCCCCCACCACCAGACCACTGCCTCTCAGGTCTCATCCCAATAGCCTGAATCCCCTTCCTCTGTGTGCCCGCATGGTCTTCGCACCAAGGGGAAGTGGTGAAATAGGGGGCACCAGAGTTCATGTCCGAGTAGTCCGTGCTCTCCACACAATTGTGGAGAATGTGCTGTCCATTGGCTAGATCTGAACAGGGGTCTAGGTTTAATGCATGCATTGTCCTTGATTGGTACAGCAGTTTGCACAGGCACCCCTGGGTCCAGATCCATCAGCCTTGATGGTCTCCTTGTGGGGCTCCTGAACCCTCTAGATCCTTCCATCCCCCCATTCTTACATATATTTTTTCTTCCATATATTTTCAAAGACAGCATTACCAGATGTAGCAATCTTACCTAACAGTTGTTTGCTTTCAGGGCTCGACATTTATCGTGCTATGTGTTTGTGGCTTTTAGTTTTCTGCTGGATGTTCTGATGTTATTCTGCTATGTTTTCTTTTTAAATGTTTAGACTTTTTCTTACAGCTCTTAGTATTGTTTCTTTTGTAGCTTTGACATGACAACTTCAGTGTTAAGTTATGGAGAGCTTCTCCTCTGGCCAAGTCTGTTTGGGATCCTAAATTTCTCCTGTGCTTCAATGTCCACCTTCCATCCCTGATATATATAATATCTGCTCTGTCTACTCTGTTTGTGATGCTTTCCACTGTGTTTTCATTTGATTCATGAAGTTTTTTGTTTCTGCTCAGCTACACTATTCCTGAAAAATAACCAAATGATTCCACATCTGACTGCAGATACTTGCACATCCATCTTTATGGCAGATGGATTCACGGTAGCAAGGACATAGAAAGAAGTCTAGACATTCCCTGTGATGACTAGTGTTAATTCTCAATTTGATAGATTCTAGAATCACCTGGGTAATGGAACTCTGGACACTCCTGTGGGAGGGTGAATATAATTTCTGTGGGGGAATTGAATTCTATATGATCACTGATGTGAGGAAACCCATCTTAACTGTGGGTAGAGCTATTCCTTGTATGAAATGGAGAAGGCAAAATGAGCAGTATGCATGTGTGCATTCACCTCTATTTTCTGATTATGGATATAGTATGACTAGCTCCTTCTGTGACATGAATAATGATAAATGAATTCAAAGAAACAAATAAATGGTTGAATGAATTTTAAGAAAAAAAAAACAAACAGCAGAATGAATTAAGAAAGACAGTGCAGGATATGAAAACAGAATTCAACAAAGAGTCAAAAATAGTGCGAAAAACTGAAGCAATGTAGGAAATGAAAATATTAGTAAGGCAAAAAGAATGCTCCATATAAAGCCTCAGTAATATAATGAATGGGGTGGCAGAATATCAGAGTATGAATATAAAGTAGAGGAATTGGTACATTAAACCAAAGAAAATAAATATTTTTAAACATATGGAAGATATGACCAAACCAACAAATTTTGAGACACAGAAAAACTCCATGCAAAAAGCATAGAAAACATTTTCAGTACAATCATAGTAAAAATAATTCCCTGTATCTCAGAAAAAGGGAGGCCTATACAAGTATAAGGGGCATATGAAACATCAAATAGGCAGGAACAGAAAAGAACAAAAAGAGTGCACTGAGAATAGCAAGAAAGAAACACCAAGAGACACTCAAAGGGAGGCCCAACCGGATAACCACTTATTTCCAAAATAATAATAATAATAATAATAATAATAATAATAATAATAATAATAATAATAACAAGAAAGACATAAAAATATGAAATTCACATTCTTAAAGCTCACCACTACCAACCAAAGCTACTATACCCAACAAAAATACTTATGTAATATAAGGAGGAATGAAAGTGTTCCATGATAAAAGCACACTAACGGAGCTTATGAGCACTAAGCCAACTCTGTAGAGGCTTTGGCACAAAGACACATTCAAGAGCCTTCAGAAATGAAACTAAAGATTTCACAGCAGCATTTAAACAAAGGAGAATTAGGAAAACACTAAGCACTACAAAATCAACAAAGTGATAGAAATCACATACACCTTCCCATAATAATTCTGAATACTAATGATCTCGACTTTCTAATCAAGCTAGCAGATTGGGCTTAAAAATAAAAATAAAAACAGAGTCCATTATTTCCTACCGCCAATAAACAGATCTTCCCTTCAAAGATGGACACGACCTTAGGGTACAAGGATGGAAAAATGTATTACAAGAAAATGGAACTGGGAAACAAACAGGTGTCACTAATTTATCATCTCACAAAATAGATTTCAATCCAAATCGGATAAAAAGGCAAAAAGGTGATTTCATAGTAATTAGGGAACAATATGCCAAGAGGACATTGCAATTCTGAACATTAGAGTGACTGTGTAGGGCAGTATCTTAGAAAGGGACCAATAGGGGTGGGAAGGAGAGGCTTTAAAGGGGGAAGGACAGTAGAACATATGTGATATGAGAATTGGTCCAGGGGCTAATGGGCTGACAATGGGGTGATGGAGAAGACAAGGGGTTGGAGGAAGGATGAAACAAAGTGGAAATTGTATTAAAAAGCTCTATAGAAACCTTTTGATGAGCCAATTAAAAATACAACTTTAAAAAAAGAGATACACCTTGTGTGGGTAGATAACACTGCTCCCACAAGCCATATTACTTAAGAAAAATCCCAGCACCAGGTATAGGATGCCTCCTTATGAGTGATGTACAGGAGACTTTAAGGGCTCTCAAAGCAATACAAGCCATTGTCATTGCTCTCGTTCCCTACTAGAACTAAATGATAAGAGCCTATTGCTGAAAACACCCACACTTAGGTTGTTGGAACTTAGCTGGAAGTTTCTTCCCTGGGAGCTATTTTTCATAACAGGGGGAGTTACATGGGCTGCTGGGAGAGAAAAGTCACTGATGGTTTTACTTGATGTAAATCCTATGAGTTGCAATATCAACCAGCCAGGGAAAATGTGTCCACTGGCTCAAGAGTGGCATGCCGGTTTTCAGGGTAACCTAACATTTTTTTGACTAGATAGACTAAGGTACATTCCACAGGAAGAATTCAGGCATGGTACTATAACCTAGCCAAAAGTTCATGGCTGGGGATGTCACAGGTCCTAGAAGGAAATCTACTATTGTTGGTTTGATAATGGCCATGGTGTTAACATTATCAGAATATATTGTATGATAGTTATTTTTTTCAATAAAAAATTTTAAGAAAAAATATAAATGGACAATAAAGTACTTGAAAAGATGTTCAGCATCTTTAACCATCAGGGAAATACAAATTAAATTACACTGGAATTCCCTCTCATCATAGTCAGAAAAGGAAAAGGAATCCTTATTTTGTGATGGTGGAAGTGTAAACCAGTTTAGCCAGTATAGAAATAAATATAGAAGTTTCTCAAAAGACTAATTATAGAAATCACATATGATCTGATCCAGCTGTGCCACTCTTGGACATACACTCAAAGGACTCCATATCCTCCAACAGAGATACTCTCTCATCCATGTTTATTGCAGCATAGATGTTCACCAATAATGCAATACATATACACAGTACAATTTTATTCCATTACAAGGAAAACTAAATTATGAAATCTGAAAGGAAAGAAATGGGTTTGAATATGATTATATTAAGTGAGCTACCCCCCAAATCAGAAATATAAATACCACATGTTCTGTCACAGAGTGTAACTTCTAATCTTTAGGTATGTGTATTTGGGAGTAAGTATGTGTGAAGTTCATGAACTAAAAAAAGTCCCATGACAGGGAAAAAAAAAAGTTGTCTTAAGGAAGGAAGCTTGGGAAGGGGATAAAATAAATGAGATGTGAAGATGAAAAGAGGAGCTGCAGGAGCCAGAAGGATGCAGGAATGGGGAGAGGTACTGGGAAGGAAGCTCAACTCAACCAACCAAAGCTTTATAATAACGCCTTGATGAAACATGTTGCTCTGCATGCTTATTAAATATAAAAATAAATGAACAAAAGTAGTATGAACCATGAGGCAAATTACTTATGGTAAAAATAGAAATGATAAGCAAATGAAATAAAAGAGGAAAGGGAAGGAAGAATGGAATTTAGATAAACAAGTAGAAGACAGGAAAAGGATTTTGGGAAGAGTGAAAGAAGAGATACAAAAATCTTATTTCACAATAGAGGAAGATGTCTAAGCCTCATTATATAAATATAAGAAGAGGAATAAAATTCACAAGTTACTTTTAAAAAACACAATAAGACTATAGGAAAACAAAAACACAAAGAGGAAGAAACAAAAATAAGAATGAAATCCCAAAGCACCAAAACAATGCATTAACATCACTTTTTTGTCCAGTTCCAGCTGCTGCTGAACCAGGAACTGTTGAAGGCCAGTTGCTCAGTGGTACTGTAATCACTGTAGAGGCTGCCTCGTATGAACATCATCAGCATTTTATCCTCTGTTCTCACCCTCTTTAGAGGAACACACACACACACACACACATACACACACACACACACACACACACACACACACTTTGTACACCTTTGAGTAACTAATTTCCAAGACAGGAGGTGTCCCCCAAGTGTGTTAGAGTTGGGGAAAGTAGGTGGAGTGCTGAGATCTGTAACTACAGAACCCATCTCAGTGCTTTCTGACCCTTTTTTGTATTAACCACCCTATGGAGTGAGGCGTGGGGAGTGCCCGCTGGACCTGAGCCTTAGAATTCTCCATCCTGTGAGCAGAAAATTGCACTGTAGAGAAGATGTCCTAGAGTTTGCATGGCCTGTTGGCTTCCAGCTTGATACTAACAATCTACACACACAGTTACCCTGGGTTTTTGTTTTTGTTTGGGGTTTTGTCTCATTTTGATTTTTTTCCCCTCATAAAATCACAAGGCAGGGAAAGTATCCGCTGTGTTGGAGCAGCCCACTGGACTCTGGTTGGGGTCTACCTGTCTCCAAAGTAGCTAAGAGGATGGAACTGACTCCTGTAGATTGTCTGCATCCAGTCTCCCTGAGTCCACCAACTGCCTCATGCAAACCATTTCCCTCTCATGCACAGTGGCGAGTTGACATCAAGCCCTGATTTGTGATTGTTCTTTGCCATCCATCTTAAACAATAATCTCCCTCATAGGACAACAGCCAGCTACAGCCTTCTACGACATGGGAAGTGGTAAATCAAGCATCATCGTTGCTGTTGACCAAGTAAGCCAGAGCTGTCACTCACCAGGAACCTCCCCAGTCTTCTTCACGAGCATCACCTGCCTTACCTTTTGGATAAGGCTTTCCCTTCTCATCTCCTAATGGGGAGCTGCACAGCTGGAGCTGCTTTCTTCTTGCTCCTTTTCTCTTGGTCTGCCTTCTATTTCCTTGCACTGTCCAGCTGTCCTATCATGATGTGTATGATTTTCAATGCCCTTCCACCCTTTCTTGCTTGGGAATACAGTCTATTTGTTATCTTGACTTTTTCTCATTCACCGCATCACATGGAGACAGCTTCTCATCCACTTTCATCATGTGCTAGGAAATAACATTCTACGACATGGGTCCTCGGGAGGAGCAGTGCAGAGACAGCTCAATGGTTATGAGCAAGTACTGCTCTTGAAGAGAACCCAAAATCAATTCCCATCACCCACATTGGGTGACTCACAACCACCTGGAACTCTAGCTCCAAGGGAACCGTGGCTTTTGGCTTCTTCAAACACAAGCAATGGTGTGCACATACTCACACATACACATAATCAAAAAGAGTAAAACAACTAGGTGTGGTGGCACACGCCTTTAATCCTAACAATCAGGAGGCAGAGACCAGTGGATCTCTGTGAGTTCAAGGCTAGCCTGGTCTACAAAGTGAGTCCAGGACAGTTAGGGCTCGCTATTACACAGAGAAACCCTGTCTTGAAAAACATCAATGACAACAACAATAGTAGTAGTAGTAGTAGTAATAATCTTTTAAAAGGTAAGTCTTCAAGGTACAGAAAAGCTACCTAGACAGACAGATGTTTTCACCCCTAAGATTTATGAGACAGAGAACCAGAGGGTTCATTGTGTGCATGTGTCATACAAGGACCCAGAGGTCAAAAATGACAGTGAGGATCATGGGTAAGCCAGAGAAGTGTGTCCACAATATACCACAAAGCTGAGTTTAGCAGGCAGCAACATCAAGATAGTGAGATTTGGCATGCATGAGGCTAAAGAAGTGAAGTGAAAGTTGAGAGGGGCAACAAATGGGCGAATGAGGGGCTAGGAAACCCCCCTGGCCACAGGAAAACTTTCCAGCCATGTTTCACTCATGTGCCTAAGCATAAGGATGAATGCAGCCAAACATGAAATCATAAACTACTTTAAAATTATTATGAGAGGATTTTTTTTTTCAGTTTTAAAAACTCTGTTGCAGTTCTTGGGCATTAACCCTGTCGGACATTATATCACAAGGCCAAAGGGTCCGCCGTGGCTGGAGAGATGGCCTTGCACACATGAGGACCTGAATCTGATCCCTGGAATCTGTGATTTAAAATGCTAGGTGTAATGGAGGGAGCTCATAATCCTAGTGGTGGAGATGGGCGGATCTCTGGGGCTCACTGGGCTGTCAGCCTAGCTTCCTTGGCAAGCTCCAGGTCAACGAAAGACTCTCTCTCTCACACACACACAAAATACATAGACAGCGCCTGAGGAATAACACCCCAGGCTGTCCTCCAACCAACATGTGCACACAGGGGCAGGCACACAGGGACGGACGGACGGACGGACACACACACACACACACACACACACACACACACACACACACACACACACAAGCACCTTTTTAAAAAGCGAACATGCCTGCATGAGAGGTGCTGTTGTGGGTCACTCCATTTCAAGCAACAGGACGAAAAGGGACTTGTGAGAGAAGGCTGCAATAATATGAAAAGTCTGTTGGAGGAGACCATTTACTCCACAGATTACTTTGATAGGGGCAAAGCTCTCTCCACTAGGGAACCCCACCTCAAGGGAAAGAGGTGGGGAGAAGCAGGAGAGCTGAGACCTGTTCTATATCTGACACACAGGAATCCCTACTCATTAGGGACTGGGTACCGAAAAGGCCACACTGGAAGTAGAGTCCCCCTTCTCACAGTGCCCAGAGAGAACACTTAACTGATGGTGGGAGGGCCTGAGCCTGCCCCAAGACACACTGCTGTGTGGTCCACTGAGAGAGGGACAGAAGCACATGCAGAATAAACGCAATCATGCATGAAAAGTTGTACATGTTCAGACAGCAGTAGAGCTCCACAGAGCTTTATAAACTATGACTGAAGATGAGAGTGATGATGTGAGGACACGGTTCTGAAAGAAACTTACAAACCAACAGCAAACATCACAGCTCAGAAGAAAAATGAGTGGCCAGGTGAGAGAAGTGAAGAAAAAGTCATTTTGATGATCCCCAGACATAACTGTGGCCAAAAAGGAAATGGTTTTCATTCGGTTTGGGGAAGGGCAACATTTTTTTTAAATCTTTATTTGTATTTATCTGCATGTTCGTTTATGCACATGTGTGTGCCATGTGTGTGCAGTTACCAGTGGGTCGGGAGGAGGACACGTGATCTCCTGGAGGGAGCTGGACTTAGAGGCTATAGTGAGCTAATGTGGAGATGCTTCAAACCTAACTCGGGTCCTCTGGAGGAGGAGCAAGCATTCTTAATCAGGGAGCCACCTCTTTAGCTCCAGTAGAATGATTTATTTTTCTTTTTTTAATATATTTTATTAATTTATTCATATTACATCTCAATTGTTATCCTTAACTTGGGTCCTCTGGAGGAGGAGCAAGCATTCTTAATCAGGAAGCCACCTCTTTAGCTCCAGTAGAATGTTTTTTTTTCTTTTTTTAATATATTTTATTAATTTATTCATATTGCATCTCAATTGTTATCCCACCCTTGTATCCTTCCATTCCTCCCTCCCTCCTGTTTTCCCCTTACTCCCCTCCCCTATGACTGTGACTGAGGGGGACTTCCTCCCCCTGTATAAGATCATAGGGTATCAAGTCTTTTCTTGGTAGCCTGCTATCCTTCATCTGAATGTGACCAGGCCTCCCCATCCAGGGGACGTGGTCAAATATGGGGCACCAGAATTCGTGTGAAAGTCAGACCCCACTCTCCACTCAACTGTGGAGAATGTCCTGTCCATTGGCTAGATCTGGGTAGGGGTTTGAAGTTTACTGCATGTATTGTCCTTGGCTGGTGCCATAGTTTGAGCAGGACCCCTGGGCCCATATCTGCCCATCATAATGTTCTTCTTGTAGGTTTCTAGGATCCTAATAAACATGTAAACCTAAGTCTCCATAGAGGACTCTGAGAACATGCAAAGAGCACACACCTGAGCGGTGCCATCATTCAGTTGTAAGACACCGAGGCAAATCAAGTCTTGTCGATGAGCCTGTTTCCTCACCTAAGTACTTAGAGGGTGAGACAGATTTGGAGTTTAGGATTCATTTTAGGCCAGGCAGTCAAAAACTGCATAGCCACTGGGACCCTCTTCCAAAGTTCCCAGCTCCTCTTAGAGAGGTCACATCTTGCAGCTTCGCTACAAACCCTGCCTGAGTTAACCAGCTGATCCGAGCTTTAAGTGGAGGCTTCCTGGAACCCTGGTAATAGTTTCAGCACTATCTCCTTTTTGCCCATTTGTTTAGAAAGAAATTTAAGGGGTTTTTTTTTTCCTTAAAAAAAATGTAAAGAGTTGCAGGCCAGATGAAAACTCACAAACTCTTTCCTCTACTCTTAAAGAGACTTTATTTTGTTTTTGTTTTTTTTTCCCTTTGTCTAAGGGTGTATGTGTGTGGGTAGACACTCACGTGGTGGCCAGTGGACAACTACAAGTGTGGTACCACCTCAGGAACTGTCCACCAGCATTTTTTAACACAGAGTCTCTCACTGGCCTGGAACTCACTCATTAGGCTAGGCTGTCTAGCCGCAGAGCCCCAAGGACCCCTTTCCACACACACACACCCAGCCCTGGGACCACAGGCTTATTCCATGCCACTCCCATCAGTCTCAGAAGAGCTTCCTTCTGGTTTACTTTGCATTCTTCCAGGACAGGTAGGTTTGTGGAAAAACAACAACCCGAAAAGGATGCAGAAGTAGCGCCAAGACCCTCCGCTTGTAGAATCTGCTCTCGGCCCCATGAGGGCCATATGGTGGGAAATAAGGAATGAAGACCTTGGGCTACATACAAATATGACACAATTTTATCTCCTTAGTGACCTCATTTTTTTCTGAAGCACAATGCCTACTGTGCCGCTGTTGTTCTTTTCTTATCCATATCTAGACGTTCCCATGCCCCTATCTCGTCACTGTATCATTTAGTGTTCCCAGCCCTCACTTCGAGCATCTCCCTTACAAGCTGTGGTAGATAATTGAGGTCTGTTGTTAAAATGTCTTGTTTGTCTATGGCACCAGCCAAGGACAATACGTGCAGTAAACTTTGAACCCCTACCCAGATCTGGCCAATGGACAGGACATTCTTCACAGTTGAGTGGAGAGTGGGGTCTGACTATCACACAAACTCTGGTGCCCCATATTTGACCACATCCCCTGGAGGAGGAGACCTGGTGGCACTCAGAGGAAGGATAGCAGGCTACCAAGAAGAGACTTGATACCCTATGAGCATATACAGGGGGAGGAGGTCCCCCTCAGTCACAGTCATAGGGGAGGGGAGTAAAGGGAAAATGGGAGGGAGGGGGGAATGGGAGGATACAAGGGATGGGATAACCATTGAGATGTAATATGAATAAATTAATAAAATATACTTTTAAAAATGTCTTGTGTGTAACACAGAACTCAGTACTAAATGTTCATAATTGAGTTCAAGTCAGACAAGGAAAAAAAAAACTACTTTAAGTTTCTACGTTCAAAAATCATTAACTGCTCTAACAACACAAAGCCTTTTGCTGATTTTTCTCCCGCTGAGCCTTGAATACATTGGATGAAAGTATCCCTAACAGAATTGAATGTTCTGTAAAGATCAGAAGCCCCAGTTGATATAGCTCAATAGTGCCCAGCATCAGGGTCACAACACCTTTGGAGGTCGAATGACCCTTCCACAAGCATGGAAGATCAGGTATCCTGCATATCAAATATTCATAACATAGCAAAGTCAAGGTTATGAAGTAGCAATGAAAATAATTTAATGGTTGGCAGTCACCATATTGAGAGGTTTGCAGCATTAGGAAGGTTGAGAGCCACCGGTATAGATTCTGACAAGTTGTGCGGCCTAAAACAAGTCAGACATTGTCTGTAAAACTGACTTTCCTGCCTATAAAAATGAACACAATAGAATATGTCTGCTAGCAGATTGGGGGATGGAGCGAGTGGGTGAAGGAAGGAGGTGTGGAAATTATACAATCATGTCTTTCGGCTGTGCTCTTCTGATCCAGAGGCTTCTCAGAAGATGTGCCTTTTTCAGAGACATGGATTCAGGCACATTGATCTCCCAGGGGAGGAAGTATAACATGTTTGCTAGGGGGGATAAGCTATGGAGTTGAACAAATCTAGGTTTGAGTCCTGCCTCTTGTGAACACTTTTGTACATGTATGATCTTGAGTAAACTACTGAACTGAGGACTAAACATTGAACTGAGGCCTAAACACTAAGCTGAGGCCTAAATTTTCCTGTTAAATGGAGCATTTCTATCACAGATCATTTGATGAATCTCTGCCTTCCCATGGAAAGACTTGCCTCCTCCTGGTAGAAATGATCCCTCTTTTTTTCTCTCTCTCTTCTCTCTCCTCTCCTCTTCCTTCCTCTTATTTCCCTCCCTCTCCCCTTCTCCCCATGCCTTCCCCTCCCTTCTGGTCCCTTCCCTTCCTTTCTCTTCTCTTCCTAGGTTTTCCAAAGTAAGGTCTAAGGCATCTTACAGTTTTTCACCCACTCTCCAGAAGACCTCTTCAACTAAACCGAAGGGATAGTTGAATGCTGGGGCTTAGGAATCAGCGAGAGAAAAGCTAATTGGGCCCAACTTACATGCCCTTGGTGCTTCCCACAACCACAGACATTGCTGAAGTTGAAACTGTGGAATCCTCGCAACCCAGTGTCCCTAGAAAGCCTGTCTTTGGTGTACAGAGGTGGAGGAACCTCCTAGAGGAAACTTCCAAAGCCCAGACAGGCTGCCAGGCTGCCAAGCTCCTCATAAGCTGCATTTGTAACTACTTCCCAGCGCTATGATGGATAGTTCACCTCTCTCTCCCTCTCCCTTTCCTTCTTCCTCCCTCCCTCTCTCTCCCTCTTTCCTCTCCGACAGATGAGCACTCCCTCAATTGAGCTGCATCCCCAGGCACCCCATTTCCTTTGTACAAAAGACCTAAATAGTTTTCCCATGCCAATAGCAGAAATTTGATTTTTGTTTTTTTTTTTTTTTCCTATTCCTAATGAGCAAAACCTCATCACCAATTACTTATCCACTAGTAATTGTTCTTTGCTAATCAACATTAGGTGACAGGGAACTCTGGGGAGGGGGTGTAATCCATAGTATCTGATCTAAACATTGTTGATAATTCTATTAGGTAAGAATGGCCTTGTTTAACAGACAAGGAAAGTAAGGAAGGCCAGGAAGGGCTAAGGCAGCCACTCACTGCCTATAAAAAGCAGCATTATGTGAACTCAGATCCAAGTCTGACTCTGAAGTCTAGTGCTCCCTCTCCTTCTTGAAGCCAAAGCATTTTGGCAGGTGTAAGTGCATGTGTGAGTGCACATCTCTTAGGTTAGGTACGTGGGTAGTTATGCTCTTGGGTAGTTATGGCCTTTGACAGCATGGTAGTTCCCTAGCTAAGGGGCTGCCATGAGATATCCTATTTTCTCCCCTTAGACCAAGTGCCTTCCTCCTTCCTTAGAAGCCTGGAATCGGTCCAGTCCACACAGTACTCTGGTCTCCTAGCCCCAAGCACCAGGTGTGTAGCTGTCCTACCACACTACTGGCCAGGTGTCCAACAGCAGGACTCGGCACTGTGGGGGCTACCTCCCCAGTTCAGACAAGCTTCTTCCACATGGAGGATATTCCCACTGACACTGGGCAGCAGTACTGGGAACAAACTGGCAGCATAAGCCGGGAACGGAGAGAGGGTCTGACACTCTGCCAAGCACTTTCACTTCCCTGCAACTCTGTGGGGTGGAGCACTGGGCAAATGGCCTTAGTGTGATTGTCAGGATTCATTATTCCCACAGAGAGAGGTACCAGCTAAGGTCCAAAGAGCCACACGGACTTGGCTCTAGAATTGCTTCGAGGCCCGAAAGTCAGGTCTCTGCTTCTAAAGTAGCATTTAGATAATACCTCAAGGGAGATTTTGTTCTTAAGCCTGTCATTACATAATGATAGCTGCTAAACATTGTCACGGATCTCTGGAAAGTATTGCCAGCAACTCTCTGCCCTGGACATGTCCATCTCATACATAGTTTCATGTGGTACTCAAAGGCCTCAACAGTGGGTCCCTTGACTACTTCCTCTTTTAGAGATGAGGGAACTGATACTAAAATGGCTTATGTGACAGGCCCAAGGCCATAAAGCTAGGAAATTATGCCATAAACATAATCTAATGTTCCACTGGACTATGCCCTTAAAACCAAGGCCCATGGTGGGCAGTGAGACAACTCCTTGGTTAACAACACTTACTACTCTCGCACAAGACCCAGGTTAGATTCCCAGCACCCATATCAGATGACTTACACTGTAACTCCAATCCCAAGGGATTTGATGTCTTTTGGCCTCCATGGGCACCAGGCCTGCAAGTGATATACAGTCATACATGTAGGCCAAAAAAAACCTATAAAATAATTTTTTTTAAATATGTTGTGCCAGGCATGATGATGCAGGCCTTTGATCCCAGCACTTGGGGAGGCAGAGGGAGGTGGATTTCAGTGTGTTTTGAGGTCAGCCTGGTCTACAAAGGGAGTCCAGGACAGCTAAGGCTACACAGAGAAACCTTGTCTCAAAAAACAAACAAAGTTATGTCTATATCACACCTTTCCCCCTGAAGGCTCAGGTATCTCTGTGGAAGAGGGTATGAAAATCCTGTAAGAGTAAAAGGTAAAAGCCGGGTGTGGTGGTGCACGTCTTTAATCCCATCACTCAGGAAGCAGAGGCAGGCAGATCCCTGTGAGTTCGAGGCCAGCCTGGTCTACAAAGCGAGTCCAGGACAGCCAAGGCTACACAGAGAAACCCTATCGCAAAAAAAAGAATAAAGGGTAATGGATGACTTCCACGAAACTGCATTTTCCACACACACAACAGGACTGATGCATACATGAATTCACAGAGACTGACAGCACAAACTGACTAACCTACACAAGCTCAAGCCAAACAAAATCCAAACATGGAAGAGAGAAAGAAGGCGTGAAGTTCCACCCCTAGCTAAGCGGCTATTGACACCTGATACCTATCAGAAGAAGAACCAGTTTTCTGCGATGGAGTGACACCATGTACATCAATTACACACCACGGCAGGCCCGATGCTCACAGACAGTTAAGCAATACAAATCAGACTCTTTTTTTTTTTTTTTTTTTTTTTTTTTTCTTGTTTGTTTTCTGGGGGTTTTTTTGTTTGTTTAGGAAAAAACATGAAGTTTTGTTGGTAGGAGGTAGGGAACAATCTGGGAGGGGTTGGAGGAGTGGGAATAACATGATCAAAATGTATTTTACAAAATTTTAAAAGAATGAATAAAAACATTAAAAAGTAATCAATGTCATGGTAATCCTCAACACAACATAGACTTTTTTGATGGGATCCTTGACATGCTACCTAGGCAGACTTCAAACATGGTGCAACGTCATATCGTATAGCCCTTTATTCAAAACTCTTAAGATTAATTTCTCATTTTAATGGAGAAAATTTTAATTTCTAGTGTTTATTGATATTTGTATCGACTCACAAAGTCCTTTTGTTTCTTAATTACCTGCAAATAAGTACATTAGAACCAAACACATTTTGGCAATCTTTAAAATGTAAATAAACATTAAACTTCTAAAAACTAAGATTAAAAAAATTGGACCTGGAGAGATGGTTCAGTGGTTAAGAGCACTGGCTGCTGTTCCAGAGGTCGTGAGTTCAATTCCCAGCAACCACATGGTGGCTCACAGCCATCTATCATGGGAGCCAATGCTCTCCTCTGGTGTACAGATGTACATGTAGACAGAACACTTACATACATAAAACACATAAATCTTTTTTAAAAATAAGATACTAATGCAGAGTCCCATACAGAAGACACTAACCACTTATGGCAACTTACAGTTAAGTTAAATGAAGATTAAACATTCAGTTCCTTAGTTGTACAAATGCAATAGCCAAATGTGTTTAAGGCTGTTACATTAAACCGCACAGGTAGAGAAACTTCTGTTGGACGGTGATAATCTGACGCTATTAAGGTCAGCCTTCCTCCAGGCTTACGCTTTGGTAAAATATTAGTCGAAGACAGTATTTTTCACTAGCAGCACATTTGAACAGAAGGAGCCGGTGGAGAACCAGTGACATCTCTGGTCTGTAGCCACTAGATGCCAGTATCGTACCTTTCCTCCAATGTTGACAACGGAAAAATATCTCAGGGCTTTTGCCAAATATTCTCAAGGGAGCAAAATTGTTCTCTGCCTCACTTGGAAGTTGGGAGACTCTAGCATAAGGGGGGGCATATGTACTTGAAGTAATCAAATAGCAGAACTTCTCATTTGCTAACTTTGCCTGGCCTTCTGCAAGTAAGTGAGCTTGTTGGCACACTTTTCCGGTGGGCTATGGACTACATCGTCTTGTGTTGGATGAGTGGCTGTAAAGGGTATTTAAAATGCGGCGAAAAGCTTCAAGCCATGCACATTGGCTCAACATTTTAAATACCTTTTAAAGCTGGATAGTAGAGGAAATGTGTGAAGGAGGTGTAAGCGCTAGGTTGGCTTATAAAGGAAAAATAAGAGAAAATGAAAGTATGGAGAATTGAGTGAGGAATGACAGCACTGTTACACACAACACTTCGGTTACTAATTTCTAGGATTAACAAATAAAGAATTATGTTACTTAAGAAGTTGATGAAGCAACTCTTAGTATGATGAAGCTAGAGCCGCAGAAAATGTGCTTTTGAGGCACTGAAAGGAAATTAGTGCAAGAAGCAAGTAATGCCGTGTGATGGACACGTTAATCTCATTCAATCGCCCCACAATGTAGAGGATACATTAAGGTATCATGCTTGAGGACTGTGCAGATGGCTCAGGTGTCAGTGCACTTGCTGCCTAAGCATAAGGACCTGAGTTCAAATCACTAGCACACACATGTAAGGGGGGAAAAAGCTAGGCCTGTAGCTTTGCAACACCAGTGTTGCAAAGGATGGAGACAGGAGGATGGTTGGAATTTGATGGCCACCCAGCCTAGCTCCAGGTCCAGTGAGAGACCCTGTCTCAGGGGAATAAGACAGACAGTGATGAAAATGGGACACTGGGCTTTCTTCTCTGGTCTCTGCAGGTGCACACACAGGAACACATACCAAAAACATGAGTGCATACACACACACACCCACCCACAAGCTACATCACGCTGTATAACATAAGCATATATAATAATTCACTTGCCAATTTGGTTGAAAAACAAAAATAAAAAGCTTACAAATAAATACCTGCATTCCCTCTACCACACAGCAAGGACATATGCTCAATCATGTTCATAGCAGCCTTATTCATAATAGCCAGAACATGGAAACAGCCTAAGTGTCCCTCCATTGAAGTATAGATAAAGAAACTGTGGTACATTTACACTATGGAATAATACTCAGCTATTAAAAATAAGGAAATCTCCAAATTTATGGACAAATGGATGGAACTAGAAATGATCATACTGAGTGAGTTAACCCAGAAGCAGAAAGACCCACATGGTTTATACTCACTTATAATTGGGCACTAGCCCAAAAGGCATGTCCCATGAAAGTCTTCACTTACCAGGAGATTAGAATAGATGTGAAGGCATCCTACTGAGACTATAGGTAAGAGAAATATAGGAGATGGGGAAATAGAAGGACCCAGAGGGTTCCAGAAACCTACAAGAAGAACATCATGATGAGTGGATCGGGGCCCAGGGAGGGGTCTGCTCAAACTACTGCACCAACCAAGGACAATACAAGTAGTAAACATCGAACCCCTACTCTGATCTACCCAATGGACAGTACATTCTCCACAGTTATGTGGAGAGCAGAGACTGACTCTCGCATGAGCTCTGGTGCCCCATATTTGACCACCTCTCCTTGGTAGGGAGGCCTGATGGTACTCAAAGAAAGAATAAGCAGGCTACCGAGATGAGACTTGATAGCCTATGACCATATAGATCCTAGACCTAGGGGAGGGGAATTGGGTAAAAGTGGGAGGGAAGGAGGAACGGGAGGATACAAGTGATGGGATAACAACTGAATTGTAATCTGAATAAATTAATAAAATTAAATTTTTAAAAATAAATAAATATATGCATTCATATATAAGGCTGAAATTTGGATTCCTACTGAAATAGGACTTTTCCAAAGGAAAATGGACCTCTCCCTAAAATGTTTCTAAAGACCAAATGAAACCCATAAACTGTACCTTCAAAGAAATCTTCAAGCCAGGCAGTGGTGATGCATGCCTTTAATCCCAGCACTTGAGAGGCAGAGGCAGGTAGATCTCTGTGAGTTCAAGGCCAGCCTGGTCTACAAAGCTAGTCCAGAACAGCCAAGGCTACACAGAGAAATCCTGTCTCGAAAAACCAAAAAAGAAAAAGAAAGAAAGAAAGAAAGAAAGAAAGAAAGAAAGAAAGAAAGAAATCTCCAAACACTTTCCAAAGTGTTCCCTCTAAGTGAAGTTTTACAAAGACAAATTTTTTAACTACGTTGCAAACAATCAAAAGACAAGAAATCACTCAAGGGACAAAATTTACCCCATCCCCTATGTACCTTTCACTCCACTAACACCTATTAATCTGCCCATTGTTCTTGAGAACAGAAAACCTGAAAGTTCTATACCACAGGGGAATGTCAGCTAGCAAATGCAGTGTCCACTGTGTCTTACTTGCCAGAGAACTGGAGTTTTAATATCATTTCTTTAAAACTAGGGGAAAGTCTGCATCCCCTTGCACTGATAGACTGTGGTCAGACAGTGGAGGAGGAGGACCCCACCGGTCAGAGGTCTAGGGGAGGGGAATAGGGTGACAAAGGGAAGGAGGGTGGGAACAAGAAGGTAAGAGCGAGGGGATTTCAATCATGATGTAAATAAATTATAATTTTAAAATGTATTTGAAAAAACTAGGGGAAAGTATGGGATCATCTCAACGGCATAGGGTTTTCTAGCATGCACAAGGTCCCAAGGTCCCCCTTTAGCACAATAAGTAAATAAATAAATGAACGAATAATTAAATAACTCGGGGGAGCAGAAAAGATGCATTGATTTGCTCTGACCACACATCAAAGAAGCTTCTCTGTGCAGCAGTTGGGAGGAGAGTACTACAGAAAGCTGCAGCTGGTCAAAAGGTAAAGATGTACCTACCGACCTGTACCGACTGGCCATGGGGTGCCCAGCGCCAGCTGATACTTCTACAACACAACTCCCCATACCTAAGGCTCAGAAAACATTGAAGAAGATCTGTGAGGGACAGAAAGATTTTCAGAGCCAGAGGACATGAAGTCGGCTGTGAGATTGTGGCTTCCAGAGATGACAATATGACTGAAAGTTAAGACAATTGTGAGCCACCATGTGGACACTTGGGAACTGAACTCTGAACTCAGGTCCTCTGGAAGAGCAGCCAGTGCTCTTTACTGCTGAGCCATATAAGTTATGAGGAAGAGAGAGAGCAGAATCAAAGTGTCATAAGGATTACTAATGATCATTGAGCATACTCTGAATTACAGAGGAGGGGACTGGGATCTGAGCTCACTGGCTGAGACATCATAGCTACACATTTCTTGTACTTTCTAATGACCTACATTCATCTTTCTCAAGGGAAAACTCATGTGAAGCCAGACTTCATTGTCAGCATTGGTCCCTGGATGCACTGGCACACAGTCAGTCCTCAGGTTCTGGAGAACTGATTGCACTTGGCCTAGGGAAATGGACCCAAGACTGTGGGCCACTCTCAGGATACACAAGGTTTAGCATCTGGATTCTAGGACCAAGAAAAATGCACAGGACCCTGAACGTTAGTAACTAGAGCTCGTTTAAAAGTCACTTACTTGTGGCCTCTAATCTCAAGTAGCAATCTGCATTGTTCCCATGGGTATTCAAGGAAGTTTTGCACCCAAGTGGGTGGGTATTACTAGCGCATGGCTGACAACAGTTATTCCGTCATCAGGACCGCAGAGCTGTCAGCCTCACCTTTCCGGAATCCTGTTCTTTTTTTTTTTTTTTTTTTTTGGTTTTTCGAGACAGGGTTTCTCTGTGTAGCCTTGGCCATCCTGGACTACTTTGTAGACCAGGCTGGCCTCGAACTCACAGCGATCTGCCTGCCTCTGCCTCCCGAGTGCTGGGATTAAAGGCGTGCGCCACCATGCCCGGCCAGAATCCTGTTCTTAACTAAGGACAACTTGACTAGCATGATGTGAGTGTCTCCCGACTCTGACCAGTTCTTTCAGATGACCCCAGTCTCAATGGAGTAGCACAAATGAATACAGGGCCTATCCAAATGCACATTGTTGAGGGTTAACCCATAAATGCCTAAAGACTTACCAACACAAGTCGCTTTATCCAAGAGCAATCGCTGGACCACAGCACAGCAAGGTATTAGCTAGCCAAGGCGAAATCCACAGCCTTAGCTTCCAGTGCTTGGAGAAGAACCTGAAGAGATGGACAAGGTGCAGGCCTGAAATGCCGGGAGTGGAAACAGGCTCAGGTCAGGAATGCTAGATCACAGGAGAAACCAGAGTTGCCAAAAGCAAATTCACCATAGGCACTATTTTGCCCACAGCTGAATGGACCTTTGCAGCAGCCCCATCTGGATGTCACAGTGCTCTCGATGGATACTTTTGTTGCACTGTTGAGAAGCTGATGTTTCCTCTATCCTGTGGTATACAGAATTCTAATCTTCTCATTGACTGCATGAATACCAGAACCCTTTCCCACCACGGGATCAGCTGTCCTACCCTTAACAAGATCTGGTCAGATTCAAACCTCTTGTGTTTCCTTCATCTCCCATCTGCAACCCGGTGTCACATGGGGGAAACTAGAGCTATTTTCTTCCTTCTTCCAATAGGCATGGTTACTGACCTGTTGATCATTCTCTGATTACCTGCTGTCCTTTTTAAAGCTATGAGAATAATAACAGAACTTAACAAATAGTTATCTGTAAGCTATGCCTCCAATACAGCTCATGATTAAAACACCAAAATTGATGTCCCAGCAACTCATTCAATTAGATCGATGTTCCAGTGAGGTTCTTGGGAGTCAACATCTGCTGGGATCTGGATGGCCCCAAGTGTACCCATTTCCACCTCTGACTAAACATTTCAAACATCTCCAACTCATATCATAAATGTATACATCCAGAGATAAAATATCGAGTGCAGATGTGAGCTAGAGAGGAGGTAGACCTAAGTTAGTGCTTGAAGGTTTTGTTTGTCTGTTTGTTTAGTTGGATAAGTAGATTCCATTCACAGGTCCTATCAGGGTTCTTTAAAAAGTATGTAATCCTGCTAATATAGCCAAATGGTGATTCTAAGAAAATCCCAAGAGGCAGCAAAAGTTAAATGGACAATGGGAAGTGCCCCAGGGCTACCTGGGAAATTATGAATATTGAAGTAGGATGGTTTCCCTCCCTGCCTTCCACTCCTGAACCGAAGCAAAAGCTCAGAGAGAAGAACCTAGGCTCCTCCCCCATAGCTTATAAATGCCTCTGTCTTCCTTTCATTAGGTTCTTCTGAGCCATAGCCACATACTCCAACTCTTGCAAATGGTTTCTTGGGCTGAGTGCCCCCTAAGAAGCTAGCTCCCCAAGTATAGCTCGATTCAATCAACATCCATCAACAGGTATCTGTCCCAGCTGTTGCACTTGCGTGGATCCAGAAAGGAGAAGGAAATGGGTCATTCTGAGAAGTCAGCACAAAGCTAGCTATAAAGTGCATACTGTTGCTGTGCACTTAATTTCCTGTATAGTTCAGGTCCAGTTCCAAAGTTTACATCATCTGTGTATATGGGCCCTGGCTGCTCAACCTCCTCACATACACTACCATTATTTCCCCTACCTTTTCCCTTCCATTTTTTTAAAATTTATGAATAAATGCCTAGGCCATAAGCATTGGCTCATTCCCCGCCTAGCTCATAACTTACTTTACCTGTTTATTCTATTCTATGCTTCCCACGTGACTGGTCACCGTTCCTCAGTTTCATGCATCTGTCTTCCTTAGAGTCCAGAAGAATCTCCTCCTCCCTTTTCTTTTTCACTTTTCCGTTCATATTTTAGGAAGGGAGTGGACATCGTCTCGTGTGTGACAAGCTGGCCTCAAACTCTCTGTAGCACAGGATGACCCTGAACTAATTATCTTCCTGCCTCTACCTCCCAAGTCCTGGCATAGAAGGTGTGCACCACAATCATGCAGTGTTGGGGATCCAAACCAGGGCTTTGTACCTTTGAAGCAAGTACTCTGTCCACTGAGCTACAGTCCCTGAATGTCCTGCTTTTTTAAATAAATTGTCCCTTCAGCTCAAGTCCAGATTTATCCACCTGAGGTAAAAAAAAAAAAAATGGAGTCTCCTTTTTACACCCCAAATACCTCAGGCTATGGCAGATTCTGTCATGGAAACAAATAGCAAAACAAAGGGATCCTGAAAATAAAAACAAAGCAAGTGGTTTGCAAGATGGAGGATCTAATATGAACTGGCTCTGAGTCCCAGAGAGGGGACTTAGTGCTCCTTTGGGAGCTGGATCGTCTCCTGCCGTCATGGTCATCATAACCTGTTTTGCCGAAGCATTCACCAGTCACTGTAACTTCCCTGCCATCGATGTTATAGGGAGTTACACAGAAAAAGCCTTATAAAAGTCCACAGCATTTGCCCAAGGCCACAGACTGAGGACACAACAGTGAGGGCAGACATCTGGAGATATTCCTTAAAACGGTTGCCAAGGACACTTTATACAGTGATCAGCAGGGTTTCCAGAGTCCAGGCCCACAGGATATTAATACAAGTGGCCAAAAAAGTTAATTTACACTATAGCTTATCTCAATTTTTTCTCATAATCATTATTCTCCAAGAAACATTTTCCTTAATAGAACCCTAATAAACTTTAATATAGGTATGTTATTTTCTTTTTTATATATTTTATTAATTTATTCATATTACATCTCAATTGTTATCCCATCCCTTGGGTATGGTATTTTCTTAATGCCTCATGTCTTTTTTTGTAAAGATATATTCATTTATTATTATATATACAATATTCTGCCTGCATATACCCCTGAAGGCCAGAAGAGGGCACCAGATCTCATTATAAATGGCCACCATGTAGTTGCTGGGAATTGAATTCAGGACCTCTGGAAGAGCAGTCAATGCTCTTAACCACTGAGCCATCTCCCCAGCCCAATGCCCCTTGTCTTATCATCACCAGGAGAGTAGGAGCATGCTGTGCAAGTGACACTGAAGAAAAAAAAACCAGAAAGTGGTTTTAGTCCCACATCTTCATGCCCAAACCATCTCACCTTGGCACCCTAGAGGAAGTGCCATTCCAAATGCTAAGAAAGGCCACTTTGGGCCTGAAGCTCAGCTGTTCCATAGCTGCAATGCATAAGCTTGATTCCTTGAAACAGTTGAAGAAAGATAAGTAAATGAATAAATAGCTTTGCTAGTGAATGGCCATGTATACCAACAGACTTACTAATTAAGAACATGACTACATGTGTCTTGGTTATACTCTCCATGCTGGCACTGCTTAAAATATGTACACAAATCCCAAAACAACACTGTGCACATATAGTAAGAATATACTGAAATTCAGACATGGTGGTTCATGCCTACAACCATAGCACTTAAGAGGCAGAGATAGGAAGATTCTAAGTTTGAGGCTAGCCTGAACTACACAGTTTGCCCACATCTCAAAAAGAATATACTGTTTTGAGATAATGCTCCATCAAATCACTGAAGGACTGCATGGTAATAAGACTCCTACTGTTGGGGGTCATGGAGACTGAAGAGGGCACCCTCTAACCAGACAGGACTCCTAGTGAAGGGAGGAGAACACCAACCTACCCACAAAAACTTCAACCCAAAATTTACTCTGCCTACAAAATGTACAGGGATAAAGATAGAGCAGAGATTGAGGGAATGTCCAACCAATGCCTAATCCAACCTGAGACCCACCACATGGGAGAAAATCAACCTCTGACACTATTAATGATACTCTACTATGCTTACAGACAGGAGCCTACCTAGCAGAGTTGTCCTCTGGGAGGCTCTACCCAGCAGCGCCTCAAAGCAGATGCTGAGACTCACAGCCAAACATTTAGGTGGAGCTCTTGGAGTCTTCTGGAAAACTGGGGTGGGGGAGGATAAAAGGACCCAGATGGGGCAAAAGTTTCACAAGAAGACCAATAGAGCCAACTAACCAGGGCCCAGGGGGCCTTACAGAGACTGAAGCACCAACCAAGGACCATGCATGGACTGGACCTAGGCCCCCTACACAGATGTAGCTGATGGGTAGCTCAGGCTTCATGTGAATCCCACATGGACTCTATTGACTGATTTTCGATCACTTCTCTCTGGAGAGGCTCCCTTGCCTGGCCTCAGTTGAAGAGGATGTGCTCAGTCCTGATGAGATTTGATGTCCTGGGGTGGGTTGTGGGGGGATTGTTCCGCTTTTCTGAGGAGTAGGGGGAGGATAGGGAGAAGAGGGAGGGAGGGTGGGACCAGGTGGAGAGGAGGAAGGTGCTACAATTGGGATGTAAAGTGAATATATAAAAATATAAAAATTAATACAGCTTGGAATAAATTTAGAAAATTGTGACAGCTAAAAAACAAAAACAAAAAACCTGCAGGGTGATTTTCTTAAATCCAAATCCTCCTTTGTCCTTATACCCATGTCTCCTGCTTCTTGACACCAGGGTCTCCCTACCATCTCAAAATATATTTGCTTTCAGTCCATGTGGATGGTGCCTGGTATCAGAACAACACTATTCAGTGTAATTGCAAAACAATATTTAATGGAATCCTTATGATGAATGCTAACGAATGATCTAGCCAGTTAAAACATTTAGCTTTCGGATTTTAATCCAGTCTTGTGGGGTGTGTTTAGTGAACCCTGGCCAGATTTTGGTTTGGTTGCTTGTTCTTTGTTTGTTTGTTTTTGTTTCTGTTTTGACATGTGCAAGCTATGGCCTGTACTCTTGTCCAAGTCTCTCTCTGTATCCCATGTAGGCCACGGACACCCTCCATGCACAGCTTTCCTTTCTCCAGCCTTTGAGCTGCTTCTTACAACTACTGGTGAAGCCAAACTGCCAGGAAGTACTCAGTACCTAAGGAATGCCACAAATGACAGGTATACGCACATCCTCTGCAGCTCCATAGCCTTTCCCTCGCAGCGCCTCCCTCCTTGCCTTTATGAGTACATTAATCAAGCACTGCAGTGGTTTGGAGAAAACTCCAGCTTTTGCTCCTCACTCCCTGGGAGAGGCTTGGGTGAGCCAAGTTGGAACTTTGGCGGGAAGAAGCAAAAGCCCCAACACCGAGAAGCCTGGAGGCAGCCAGGCACTCCAGATTGCTTCTCTGGGGATTCATTTGTCTTGGCTTTGCACCCGGGACCCAGGAAGTCCTGGAAACCCGGCCAAGCTTGTACCGCTACCCTTTCCCACGAACAGACATTCGCACACCTATGAGAGCACTGGCCCCGCCTTTGTGCCCTCTGGAAGACAGGCTGCAAGTTCTATTCCAAAGTGGGGCGCCACCCGCATCTCCTCATCTCCCAATGTCACTTCTCACTGCTCCTTTTTACTGCAAGGGCAAGTAAAACTTCCTACACTGCCTGCCCGAGCTCAGCCACAATCCATTGCATTGTCTAGTGAGCCTAAATCGGGCGGGACCAGTCACTTACTTCAAGTCTTCAGGCAACCTTAATTACCAGTCACCGAGCTTCTCAGCCAGTCGCTAGTTCTTTAAGGAACGCGCCCTTTGAAGTGCCTAGGAACCTAGGCTGCGGACACACTCTTGGCAGCCGCCACGTGGGGGCATCTTTCGGCTCCAATCACCCACATACACGCGGCTCCAAACTTGCGGGGCGGATGCAAAGACTAGCTAAAAGAGCTATCTGCTGAACCCTATCCAGCAAGGGTTGGACTTGTTTCTTACAAGATTAAGAACTGCAAACACCCACTTTTCTCTGCATCCTTAGTGCAAACTACCAAGATGCTCTTCGGCATCTCTCCATACTGTACCTCTCAGGGCTAATAAATTCACATGATGATTAGATTTTTTTTTTTTTAATTCTAAAAAGAGCAGAGTAGAAACGCATCAGAGCAGGAAAAGATGCTGAAGGGCTTTGGGAAGGAAGTGTAAAAAACGAGCCAATTTCTGGAAGTCTCGGCTGCAGCCTGGGAGTGGGAAGCAGAGGGAAGAGAAGTCGAGACAGAAAAGAAATTTTGTTGTTGAACCATCTAAACCACGGTGATTGTTTACCCACAGAAAAATCTGTCCTGTGACTCTCAGGCTGGGAAGCCCATTACTGACCTTCTAGGGTACTTGTGCTCAGGGTTCTACAGTCACAAAAAAGATTTAAATCCTGCTCCAAACTGACTCTGGTGGCACAAGCCTACGTATATTCCCAGTTTCTCAGGAGGCTGACTCAGAAGGATTGCAAATTCAAAGCCTGTCTGAAAAGGGGGAGAAGGATGCTTCAACCACATGGTAGGAAACTTAGTGAGAGCCTGTCTCAAAATTAAAAGTAAAAAGAGAGATGAGGACAAAGCCTAGTGCTTGAGTTGTTTGCCTAGCATGTGCAAGGCTCACTTCAATTCTAGTAGCCCAAAATGTAAGTCAAAAACAGGCAAGTTCTGACACCAGGGGAGGTTTCTGTGGTGTGATAACTGCATCATGACTTTGTGAGAAAATGTTTCTCAGATGGATGCTGAGATATTTAGAGAGGAGTGTGGTGATGTTTTCAGCATATCTTCAGTTTTGTCAGAAAATGCATGGTGTGTGGCTTCTATATGTACAGAGACAGAAGAGAGTTATAAAACAACCAGAAGAGGTGAGTATTTGATGGATCTAAGTGAAATACACAGAGAGAAAGAGACAGAGAGACAGACAGAGATAGAGAGAGACAGAGATAGAGAGAGAGACAGAGAGACAGGCAGAGACAGAGAGATACAGAGACAGAGACAGAGAGACAGACAGAAAGACAGAGACAGAGAAAGGCAGAAAGAGACAGAGACAGAGACGTCGTCAGTGTTTTTTCTTTCACTTCTCTCTACTTTTTTGATGTTGTCACAATAAAGCCTTGAGGGTACAATCTTAGCTTTGTCTGCCCTTATCAACTGTGCTAGATAAAATGATGTACGCCCTTCCATCCCCAGGCTCTTGAAGGCCAGGGATTTGGGGAAAGTGGAAAGAATTATTTCAGAGTTCTTTCCCAGCTAGAAGAGAGGAAATAAATGCATCCAGCAAAAACTTGGCAAGTCCTGCCATACCCTTGCACCTTTACTCTCAACATCTGTGGCCCCATTTGATCTCCAGTTTCCACTTAGGGAGACAGGCAAAGCGCACAGACAAGAAGGGTATGTGCTTAGAATGCCTTCCAGTGTTTGCTTACAAATTCCTGTCATCTCTACTCAGTCAAGAATTCCCCTAGGACCACACCTGGAGCCAAGTTTGTGCTATTGACTATTTTAAACATTGTGTATAAGACTTCCTCCAAATCTCATTGCTTTCCTTTACCATACACACACACACACACACACGTGTAATACATAATTGTGATGTTCCTGGATGTCTCTTGTTTCTCCAATCCCCATCAGAAGCATCCAAGCAAAGGTGACACCAAAGATTGTTTGTTGGAGGAGAAGGAAGAGAAGGGGGAGTAAAAAGAAGTAGTTTGGATGGCACCAGCCAAGGACAATACAGGCTGTAAACTTCAAACCCCTACCCAGATCTAGTCAATGGACAGGACATTCTCCACAGTTGAGTGGAAGTGGGGTCTGACTTTCACACGTACTCTGGTGCCTCATATTTGACCACGTCCCCTGAATGGGGAGATCTGGTGGCACTCAGAGGAAGGATAGCAGGCTACCAAGAAGAGACTTGATACCCTATGAGCATATACATGGGGAGGTAATCCCCCTCAGTCACAGTCATAGGGGAGGGGAGTAAGGGGAAAATGGGAGGGAAGGAGGAATGGGAGGATACAAGGGATGGGATTACCATTGAGATGTAACAAGAATAAATTAATTTTTAAAAAAAAGAAGTAGTTTGGACTGGCAGGTACCATTAACAAATGCCCGTACAGTAGTCTCCCTTTATCTGAGGTTTTGTTTGCAGTGTTTTCCACTACCCATGGTCAACCATAGTCCAAAATTATATTAACATACACACACACACACACATACACACACACGGATAGAGAACATTCACATAGCTATCATCACAGTATGCTGTTATAATTATTCATTATTACCTCTTATTGTAAATCTCTTCCCTACTGTGCTAGTGATGGGCCTTAGGACATATGATCATTTTCAATGCTGTGACCACAGATCCCACTTAACAAAGTGCTCTAGTCACTGTGCACCAGCTACTATGGTGAATGAAAAAAAAAAAAATGTGCCTGGATCCCTGGAGGCTTAAAGTGTAAGCGAAGGAGACAAGATGCATGCATGTGAAACAACCCCAAAACAATAAAAGACACTATTTGATCTAATATAAAATTCCTATCAGATTTTGAACCTTCCTAAGGGACCACACAAAGGCAGTCATATAATCTCATTCCAGTCCTGATAACAACTGTTAATCCAATTTTCTTTCACCTACAAGCATAGTGAAAATAATGACCTCCAACCAAAAAAATCAGCAGGAAAGAGAAAACACACACTTTTATCATTCACACTACTCTCAGCCCAGAGCTTGGAGCACGGTGGTGGAGGTGCCACAGCTGCCACCTTTGGGATTAGAAGCTGAGTCAGGTACTACCCTACAGGCAGTTCTACTCAAATCCTACATCCTGTCCCAGCCATTGAAGGATGCCACTTCTTCGGGTGACAGGAGACTTGCGTGGCTCAGTTTACAAGATTTCTACCATTTAATCAGGCAGGCAAAAAACAGTTTAGAATTCCTTGCCCAGGCATCTGAGAGGAAAATAATACCCTCCCATCCCCTGTGTCTGGACCAATGATTCACTGGCCTACTCAAACAACCTCCTGTTGTTTTTCAATTTTCATTTCCTTCCTTCCTTCCTTAACATACTAAAGAAAGAGTTTCTAGTCTTTCTCCTAGGCCAGTGGTTCTCAACCTTCTTAATGCTGTGACCCTTTAATACAGTTCCTCATGTTGTGGTGAGCTGCCTCCACCCCTCAGCTGTAAAATTACTTTCAGTGCTACTTCATAACTCTAACTTTGCTGCTATTATAATTTGTAATGTAAACGTCTGTGTTTTCTGATGGTCTTAGGCGGCCTCTTTGAAAGGGTCATTCAACCCTGAAAGGGGTTGTGACCCATAAGTTGAGAATCACTGCCCTAGACCATCAGAAACCCCGAGGTGAATGACTGATTAGTCAGTCACTGGAGCTAGTAGAAGCTTTTAGCATAGGAAATTTACCTTCAAGAACTCCCCAAAATGAGGTGAATTTGTTACAAATGGTTAATAGTACACAGAAATATAAAACAAATTTTTGAGATAAGGTCTCAAAATAGCCCCAATTGCCCTCAAACTTACAATCAATATTCCTGCATCTCCAATGTTGGGAATACAGACATGCATCAGAATGCTGGGCTGAAGGTACACAACAAGTTCCAGTATAGCCAGGGCTACAGGGAGAAACCTTGTCTCAGAAAAGACCAAAAAAAAAAAAAAAAAAAAAAAAAAAAAAAAAAAAAAAAAAAGAAGAAAAGAAAAAAGAAAAAAAGAAAAAAAAGAAAAAAAAAAAAAAAAAAAAAAAAGAAAAAGACAGAACTGATAGATTTACACTCAGCCTCAAAGTCTCTAACCTGTTTCCTAAGAACCTCAAAGATCTGTTCTGTGTCTGATGATCACAGTTGGAAACAGCAAGACAACACACCAAAGGCATTCCTGTTGTACTAGTTACTGTTCTTGCTACACTAACAAAATAAGCAACAAAAGCAACTTAAAGATGAAAGGGTTTATTTTAAATCATGCTTGGAGACTGCAGTCCATCCATCACGGCAGGGCAGTTGATGAGGCAGGAGCTTCAGGCAGCTGGTCACACTGTATCCCAAGGGCCATGAGCTCACTTCCTCCTAGGAAACCCCAGCCCAGGGAATGGTGCCACCCATAGTTAAAGGAGACCTTCCCAACTCTGTTAACACAATCTCCATTATAGACATGCCCAGAGGTTGTTCTCCCAGTTCATTCTAGAGCATGTCAAATTGACAGCCAATACTGACTGCCATACCTGTTCCACACTACCGAGAACATAGGTCTACCTAGAGAGAGTCCCAGAAAGCAGCATTAATGGTGGGGGTCTGAGCTACAGAGGTGGCTAAGCTTTCCTTAATATCTAGAAATAACTATTTTCACTTTAAAATTTTTATTGTTTCAGTAACATTATATGATAAAATCAACAAAGTGACTAACCTTTGAGGTTCTATATACAATAACAACAGCTCCAACTCTTGGGAGCTTCAAGTAGGAGGGATGGGATGAACAGATGAAAAGATACGGGAGATAAAGTTTTACACAAGCATAACAAAAATGACATTATGTGGTTTACTAGAAAATAAATGCGACTGGTGATCATTATATTAAGCATAAGTAAAGGAAGCCAAACAGAAAGATACTAATAGTACATGTTTTCTCTCGTTTGTGGATTCTTATGTTGAGGCATAAAAATCACCTATAAATACATGGCAAGAAAGCAGACTGGAGAGTGGGGATGGGGAGAAGACTAAAGGGAGCAAGGGGAGAGAGAAGGGGAGAAAGAAGACTGGTAAAGTACCTGATGTACATGGGAGAATTTGTCTTTGGGGAACCCAGTGCTGTGTACAATAGATGACAGCAATAAAAATAAATAAATCAACACTAAGACGGATATTGAAGGCTGAAGTGTCTGCACTTAGCTGTATGACCTCTTAGGCACACTCCACACTCTCAGCTGTCGTGTGTTTGGAGTGGAGAGGATACTGTGCTCTGTTCTTTCTCCATAGAGCTATTACAACAGCTTCGGAGGGAGGCCCAACGACCCAGAAAGGTATCTAAACGTTTGGCTCCTGGACCCTCAGACCGATGGTCCTAGAGAAGCACCCATTGTTGACCAGTGTCCTGAGAAGGGAACAGTTAACGGTCCACAGAGCTGTCATGCGGGAACCATTAGTATAGCTCTGTCCCAAGTCACAGGACGGTTAGCATGTCTGACTTTGTTTGTCTAGTTGACCCCCACACAGGAAAAAGAACACTTGTTCTCTTTGATAGCTATACATTCACTGAGGGATGACAAGGTCCAAGGGTCTTGTTGTCCTCTGACTCTGCCACATGTTAAGGTTTTAGATAAGTCACTTGTGCTTTCTGGGCCTCGGTGTTCCCATCTATAAAATAGGAATATCCTGCACACTTCCTGGATGGCAGAATCATTAGGTCTCACTGAACACTGTGTTCTAACTGTTATACAATTGTAAGAAAAAAACTACTTAATTGACAGTGTGGTTCAAGGCAGACAGAGGTCCAAGGAGGATGGTGATGCCTCTTCACGTCTTGTGGCTCAACATCAAAACTCCCAGTCTACCTTGAGAAGTTGCCTTCACAGAGGCCTCTCTCGTGGTTCTTCGTGATCTTAATGTGCTCCAGATTTTCCCATTTCAACCAAGTCTGGCTTTTTCTCTATGCCGAGAGAGGAAAAGCACCTCTTGTCCCTAGCTGGGACTTAGCAGTTGCTGGATCTCCTTCCTGTCTTGGAAAAAGCAGAGTGTAAGACAGCATGGATGAATGAGTGAGCACACAGGATTTGAAGCCGGTGTGTTGGCTGACATCTCACTGTGGGTACCTGCTGGCCGGTACCCACAGACTCTGCAACCAGCCTTGCTCAATAGAAAACTAAGTATGCAAACAATGTTCAGTAGTTAGCTGAAGAATTAATGTGCAGCACTGAGAAAAATGCCTGGGACTTAGGGGCACGATGTCTTATCCACATTTTGCTCAGCTCTAGAACTGGAGGATCAGAATCTGAACCCTTATTCTGAGAAAAGTCAGTCTATGAACATGAGCACAACAAGAGAACGAATGAAATATTTTAAAACCATATATTCTGATAAGGAATTAATACTCAAAATGTATAAAAGACTCCTACAGCTCAACAAATAAAGCGAGTATCCTGATTACAACTTGAACAAAAGCCATAAACATTTCTCCAAAGAATATGCAAGCAAACAAGTTTTTAGAAAAAGACAAATTAAAACCACAATGATGTACTACTCCACACCCAGTAAGGTCATTAAGGTGGCTACTGGTTTTTAAACACAGGTTGGCTAACACTATACTTTATTGGCTTGTCAGCATAGACAACATAGTGTCCAACCAATTTATAAAAGAAAGAATATTTAAAAAATAAAATAGTTACAGCAAAGTAAAATGGTATGTGGGTATATTTCCAAAGAACAAATTTCTTATCTTTTTTGATGTTGTTGTTTGGATTTTCTAGACAGGGTTTTTCTGTGTAGCCTTGGTTCTCCTGGACTTGCTTTATAGGCCAGGTTGGCCTGGAACTCACAGAGATCCACCTGCCTCTGACTCCTGAGTGTTGGGATTACAGGAGAGCACCACCATGCTCAGCTCAAATTTCTTATCTTAAGACCCCTGACTATAGCTGGGTGTTGTAGTTCTTCAGCCTTTTCAGTAAGACAATCATGAGTTTAATGTCAGTTTAGGTTTCATAGTAGTTCCGAGGCCAGCCAAATACAATTAGATTTTAAAACAGAAAAAGAAAAGCGAGAGGGCTGGATGCAAAGCAGAAAGATTGCTTTCCCTCTATGACTCTGCACCTCTGTTCATGAGCAGAGATCAGTATAGACTCTGAAGAAAGGATTGGTGTTTGATTTATGTGGCTTCTGTAGACCAGGTAGATGAGGAACCAAGCAAGGTGGGATTCCAGTCCCAGATCTTTTGGCAAAACAACATTGTTGTGGGAGCAGAGGGGAATTGATTACTTTTTGATACTACGTTAAAAAAACAAACAAATTGGTATTTTCTGCCCAAATACCAAGGCAGCCAGGACTTTATAAATGAAAATTATATTTTTTGAAAATCTATAAATTGTCATTGGAATAAAGCAGCTTTAACTCTTTATTGGAAATGTTTTCTACTGGGCAAATAGAACCAAGAAGCAAGTTCCACTGGTGTTGTGGTTTGGGCGTGGGCCAAATGAAATGTCCACTGTCAGTCAGGATAACAAGGACACATGGCAAGAGCAAGCTGCATGCTGTTTCTGGGAGTCAAGAAGGCCTGTGGAGCTGAGCAAAATGCAAGGAAGACTTTGCAGGCTTCCTGACGTGTGATGCATTCCATTCAAGCCCTTGTTTGGGTGCCTTTGCACAGGTAGGTCTCTGCGCACAGGGCATGCTCTTGAGCTCTTTGGCCACACACACTCTCCACTTGAAGGAGAGTTTCCTTGTAAAGCTGGATGCAACCCAGGCTGCCAATTTGCTAGCAGAATAATCCAGCAGTCACTCACTGAAGAGGAAAGAAAACTGGGAGAGTTTCTGAAACAAAGAACAACAGAAATCACATTAAATGGCATTCCTAAGCAGGCCAGATATGATTAAGAACAAGTATTTTTCGAGGTGGACAGCTGTAGGTTAGAAGGCCAGCTGTGCTGAATACTAAATGTGCACTCTTGAGCAAGTTGCTAGAACTCTGTGCGCCTTGTTTGCTTTATCCATAAAAAGGGGATAGGAACAGCCCTGCTTTGTACAGCTGGGGCCAAGGCCAAGTTGTAGTAAGATCCTCCAGCATGACACCTCTAGTGGGAAATGTGTCAGGCAATGAGCTGTTTGATGGTGAGGAGGAGGAGGAAAGTATCAACCCATCCCAGGGCGGGCAAGCATCAGGCAAAATGTCTGTAGGCCTGGGCTGGTTATTCCCTGCAAAGAATATTGAATAAACACCTGGTTGTCTTCCAGGTTACCCACTTCTAACTGCAGGGAATCGTTTTGTGGTTGCCTGAGCTCCTCCTTTAATCTTCCTCATGACTTAGAGAAACATCATTAGGAATTGTGGGAATTTGAAGGTGTACATGGAATGTTATAATGAATCTCTCTCTCCCCTCTCTCTCTCTCTCTCTCTCTCTCTCTCTCTCTCTCTCTCCTGATGCTGCAAATGAAACCTAAGGACTGGCATGCTCCAGGCAAGCACTCTAACACTGAGCTATACACAATTCCCTTGATGTCTATGGTGCTGTTCAATTAGACATTTCCACCACGGGCACTGCAACATTTAAGCAGGAGGTTTCAGGTTCTTTCTGCTCTGATCATCTGAGGTCCCTTGTAAAGCTAACTAACCCAACAGAGTGCTCCATCCTGGCTGCAGGACTTGTCCAGGCAGCAAGTCTTCAAGGTGTACAAAGGAGACCAGATGCATGGCTGGGTGGGAATGAGAATGGTTCTTCTTCAAAAGGAAGATCGTAACTAGGCCCAAAGGATCAGAGGTGATGTTGGAGAAAACAGAGCAACTACTTGAACAAAGAATCAAGTCTATGGCAGTGCCGTTACTATGTGTGTTTTTTATCTGGGGAAAGGAGATAGAAGAGTTTGGCTGGGAACAAACAGTCATGCACACTGAGCAGCAATCAAGGTCAAGGGCGGACCTTACGTCCCTTAAAAATGTTCACATTCTGTCCTTTCCAAAGTCAGGGAACATTCGTTATACACTGACCTATTGTTCTTTGGGATAGGGACTTAATGAGGCCATTAAGTCATTCCATAAGCCTTTATTGAATGCTTTCCTTGGACTAAGTCTTGTGCTGAGTGCCAAAAGTAGAGATGGATAAAATATGGTCCTTGCCCTTGAAGGGGTCTCAGTTAGAGCAGACAATTACAGTGTGATTGCCTGTTCAGGGTCCTTCGGGGAGTATCAATGTGCAAAGGAGAAGATGCAGTGAGGGGAGGACGGGAGGTGAGGCTTGAGTAAGTCTTAAAAGGTAGCTAAGATTTACCACATTGGGGAGGAAAAGAGGAGCACTTTAATTTCCAGTCTTTCCCCTCTTGTTAATGTAAAGTGTCCTATGTTCTCAAAAGAAGAACGTTGGACATGATTTAGCTGTGGCTGCAGCCAGCATCTGACCAGCTGTTTTTGCATTATCCCTCAGGTTCTGGGAAGAAATGGAAGTGTTTTAAAAGCAGGGACTTAACTGGGGCAGATTTGGCTTAAGGATTCAGTTTCATAGATAGTGAGGATGGAATAAACTAAGTTACTGCAAAGGAACTATTGAGAAGGACATCATCTGTTTCAAAGAGAATTGATGAGTGGTGCAGATCAGTAGAGAGGGGGAGCTGTGGATGAATTAGGACGCTGTGGTTGAGGTCTAAACAACCAGGTACCATTTAGGGGCAGCATGGGCTATTTCTTCCTGGTTCCTTATATTCAACATGGTAGCGTCCTATATGGGTGGATTGCCTCCTTTCCTTGTTGCTGGGACAAAATATCTGAAAAAGACAACTAGAGGAGGAAAGGCTCACAGAGGATACAGTCATTGGTGAGCAAATCACACTGGCAGGAGTTTAAGGGGCCTGGTCATGTTGTGCCTGCAGTCAGAAAATTCAGAAAGAGATGACTATTGTTGTTCAGTCAGTCTCCTTTTCATTGAACCCAGAGCTCCCCCTCTCCCTCCCTCCACCGCCAATTATGGGGTTGTATCATGCACATTCAGGATGGATCTTAGCACCTCAGCTCAATATAATGATTCCCTCCCGGGCATGTTTGGAGGTTTGTCTCCTTGGAGATTCTTGACCCTGTCAAAGTGGCAATGACTATTAACCACCACAGCTGGCTTCTTTGATGCCTAGTTCCTAAGCTACTTTCTCCTTAAAAAAAAAAAAAAAAAGGAAAGAAAGAAATAAAAGAAAGAAAACAGACACAGAAAATCACCTTGAAATTAGTCTAAGAGTATCAAGGAAAAATTAGCCTGACAGCCATCTCCAAATGCTGCTATCACCATGGTTACCCTTAAGGAAATGATTTCCAATTGGGAGATTTTCTTTCTTAGGATGATAAAGGGTTCCCTCAAATATTCTTCTTAACCTTCCACTGGGAAAAAAAAGCATCATCAAACAAATTGACATGATTATCTGAATATATGTTAGGATCACAATCTTATACCATGTTGATGTCTATCTCCAGCCTGGGAAGGAATCTTAGGTGACTAGGAAGGCTTGTCATTTCCTAAAATTTCTTACAGGGATGGGAAGATGGATCAGTGGATAAAATATATGTTGTGCAAGCATGAGGACCTACACTTCAATTCCCAGGACCTACATAAAATCTGTGCCCTGTGTATGTGTCTATAAACCCATTTCTATGGGCCAGGGTGGTGGTGGCAGAATTGCTGAAGTTCTGGCCATCAAATTTAGCAGAGAATAGTGAGCTTTAGGTTCAGTAATGATAATGATGTGCAAGCCTGTCAATCTTCCCGCACCTGCAACCTGTGTCTGGCTCTGAGCCTTGGAGGTGGCTTCTGGGGAGTAGAATCGCAGTTGCTTTGCATTGTGGGTGGGGTAAATGAAGAAGAATGGCTTGAAATCTCATCTCACTACTTTCTATGAAGGGAGATTGGTTGAAATTAGAGATGAAGTCACCTAGCCCAGTCCAAGGCTGCAGTCTCAAATGCAGTTAGTTCCCTAGGCCTTGGCCACCAAGGGTCACGTGGCCCTGGGAGAAAGGAAGGCAGGCTGGCTTCTCACTCACCCTCTGTGCAGCATGGGCACCACATGTGGTTTCCAGTGGGAAGGGTGTCTAGAGCTCTGGACATGAGTGGTGCAAGTGGCTGGTGAACATCCTGCTCTAGTGTGAGCTTTCTTTTCAGGCCGAGCAAAGACCCCTGCTCATTCCATTCAGGGCTCTTGACCCAAATTAGAATGGGTCAAGGCAAGTAGCAAATTTTCCCTCGCCAAGGGGCCAGCTGTTTGAGCAAATGACAAAGTAAGCAGGTGATGACTGCCCTGCTCTCCTCCCAACTCCATGGCTCAGGCCCCATCACAAAACTTCTGCCCTCTCACTCTTCTCACCCAGCCCTGGCTGCCTCTTGGCTGTCCCTCACCTCCAGGCACGCCCCCATCACCAGGACCTTGGTGTCTCCTCCTCCCTCTACAGTTACCAGATTGAATTTATTAAAGCAGAATGGTAGCTTCAGTTATTGATATATCTTCCAACAAGTAGATTACAAAATGAGCTCTCTGCCTATAGCTCGGTTTCTCAGAAATCCCCTCTAAGCTCCTTCCATGAGATTCTGACAAGTTAAATGTCCCCTTTGCTGCAAAAACCAGAGGTATCAAGACCTAGCTCATCAATGACTCTTACTGCCCCAGCAGCCAGAAGTCTCTGGGAAGAAAAGTAACCACATGCTTGCTAGCCATGGCCCAACCTGATCTTCTAAGTTCCTTCTGTTAATGAAAGGCCCCTGTTCTGTCTCTCAGTCTTCCTACACAGGAGCATAGGCAGGGTCCCTGGTTAGAAGACAAAAGAATGGGTGACTTGCTCACTCACTTGTGTCAGCAGTCATCTCAGCTGCAGGGGTCTGGATGACAATCCCTCTAGAGCCCATCTATACTCACTTGCCCTCCACAGCTTGTCCAGTTGCCCTTCTATGGGTAGAAGCAAGCAGGCATGCTTGCCTAAGGAGAGCAGCCAGAGCTAGACGTACTCAAGGCAAAACAGTTTCCTAAGGCACTCTCTGCCCATCACTCCAAGAAAGTCCAAGCTGAATCATAGGAGACCAGAAGGCCAGTGAGGGCAAAGTCATGTTTGGTTCTTAATTTCCAATGGCTGCTGCAAACCCAGAGATAAGAGATAGAGCGAGAAAGCAGTGCTAAGAAACCAGTGAGGAAAGCCAGTTACTTTGGGGACAGCATAGTACAGGTGCAAGGGGTTGAGGCAAAACCACAAGATTCAGTGTGCATGGGCAGCACCACTAAATTAAAAGCCCAGGATCAGCTTCAGGTAGACCGTACAGCTTTTTGGGGTGGGTTTTTTGTTGTTGTTTTGTTTTTGTTTTTGTTTTTGTTTTTGTTTTGTTTGTTTTTGGTTTTTCAAGACAAAGTTTCTCTGTGTAGTCTTGGCTGCCCTGGACTCGTTTTGTAGACCAGGCTGGCCTCAAATTCACAGCGATCCACCTACCTCTGCCTCCTGAGTGCTGGGATTAAAGGCATGCACCACCACCCCCAGCTCCATACAGCTTTTTGGTCCAGCCTCGACAGCCTTGTCCTCTGAGACTAAAATCAAGCAGAGCCTCTCCCTCATGTCATGGGGGTGATACAAACCTAGCACTAATGTTTTAGAACCCCAGGTCTCCTAAATGGTGAAGCTACTAAAGGTCATTGACCTTAGAGGGGCTTTCCTATATAGAAGGTGTCACTGTTCCCACACCCTCAGGGCTGAATGTGAGCTCTCCATTGTTTTCCTGTATATTGAGACAAAGGGGCCCTAACTCGGGCACATTCTTTCATCAAGTCCTCCCTGTGGCTAAGGAAACATACTTGCCAAATTGGGCTGGCTTTGCTATTGCAGGTTTCCTGCCTGAGGCTCAGAGTTCCAATCAGCAGAGATAACTTGGAGGCCAACTCACAAAGGCTCCTCCTGGGAATGAAAAGTTTCACGTTCAGCCTGTCCTGGACAGTTTGATAACAGCTTTTTGCTTGCTAGCAGATAGCAATGGAACCTTGGGAGTGCAGGGATCAAACTGCCGTTTCACAGACTTCTTTTCAAGAGGGCCTTGCTCTGGAGTCCAGCAAGCTGCCCCGGGACTGTTGATCCTCTTGCCTTGCCTTCTCCAATGCCACCCACATCCATCTTTCTGATACCTTTTTTTTTTTTAAGGAAGAATCTCTCTCTCTCTCTCTCTCTCTCTCTCTCTCTCTCTCTCTCTCTCTCTCTCTCTCTCTTCGTTTTTCAAGACAGGGTTTCTCTGTGTAACAGTCCTGGCTGTCCTGGACTCAGTTTTGTAGACCAGGCTGGCCTCAAACTCACAGCGATCTGCCTGCCTCTGCCTTTCGAGTGCTGGGATTAAAGGCGTGCACCACCACCTCCCAGCAGGACAGTTTCTTATAGTCCAGGTTGGCCTCAAGCCTAGTGTGTACCTCATGTTATCCTTGAACTCCCCATTCACCTGCCTCTACCTCCTGAAGGCTGGCGTCCCAGACGCTGAAAGAATCATCGCATGCTGCTGATTCTTTTATTATCTCTTCAGTTTGGAGAGAAAAACAACAAATCTTTATAAACTTCCTTTTGGGGTAAAGAAGGAAGGTAGCAGAGCCCGTTCATAGTCTGTCACTCTGGGGTGTTTTTAACAAGAAGAATAAAGACCATATGCTTGAGTTTTTATTTCATTTTTAAGTCGTTTAAAGAGCAGCAGGTTTAGAGTTTTTCAGGTACGGCACTATGTGCATGCTTCAGATATGCTTCCTAACCTGATTCTTGCCACAGCGCTGTGCCAGAGGCGCTCTAATTGGGCCCACTTCACAGAAAACTCCGGTGACTTGCCCAAGGTCACATGGCTAATATGAGACAGAACCAACTTCAATCCTAGATCTGTGGAACTCCAAACACCATATTCTTAATCACTGCCTCCTTTTTCGAAGACAAGATTTTGGTTCTGCAGATTCCAGACCCCACCTCAGACCTATTGACAGGGAATCCTGAATGGTAGTGCACAGAAAATCACACTACATACCCAACTGAGGGGGTTTGTGGCACTCAGAAATAGGCTTAGTAATACCATGTGGCCTCATGAGGTTGGCATACAGTGTGCCATCTTTTTTTTTAATGGAACAATTTAAGCACTCCGTTTACTACTTTTAATGTCACAAGACAAACTGAACAGTTAGTGATGGAAACCACAGGACAAACATAGAAGTCCCTTTGGCTCCTTCTTCCCTGGTCAAGGAGACCTTGAGTCCTTGCGGAGTTTGGCTGAGGCGAGCGGTTTCTGAACCGATCAGAGTCTCTAGGCAGGCGGTTCCTGCACAGGGCTTTCCTGTGACTGGGTTGATAACTTGGCTGACCTTGAAGATGTTCTCAGCCAGCTTGTGTTTCACGTGCTTTGATCATGGGACGGGCAAGGCTCTGAGGAGCAGGATGTCCCCAACGCTGCACTGCTGAAGGGCACCGTGAGCAAAGTAGATTTTCCACTTATTAAAGGATTTTTGTAAGTAGGGATCCAATACAAGTCTGGCCACTCTTACTTTAGCAGTTTTTACCATTGCTGTACCAATCACCTTCCTCACAACCCATCTGGCATGGACGGAGGAACGGACTATTGACATTATGTGTCTCTGAGTATCTTGGGAGTCTCCCACTTGGACAGTGTGCCATCTTAAGACTGACACTGCTCCATAGTGTTGCTCATTGGAAACCGCAACTGTTGTGCCAGATGTGGTAATACACATCTGTAATCCTAGTAGTTGGGAGTGGGAAGCAGGAGGATCAGGAATTCTAGGTCATCCTTGACTACATATTGACTACAAGAGACCCTTTTAGGAAACTACTAATTGAAGAGGAAGCCTACAAAATGGGAGGGGGAATCTTTGCCAACTATACCTCTGATGGAGGATTAGTTTCTGGAATATACAAAGACAAAAACAAAGCCTAAACACCAGAAAAACAAAAAACCCAATACTAAAAATAGGATGTGGAACTGAAATAATGGCAAGATGCCTGCGCATGTTTAATTCAGACGCAATCCCCAATCCTGACCCCTTCCCTCATCCTCCCAAGCCCACTGGGCCTTTCTGCCCTCAGTAATCCCCACCTGTTTCATAGCTCATGAATTCTGTTCTTGCCTTAAATCTGTTTGTGATGGCACATGCCAGTAGGCAAATGTTCACACACACACACACACACACACACGCACACATGCACGCGCGCGCACACACAACGCGCGCATGCACGCACATGCACAACCGCACACATGTGTCTCTCTGCCACTGTAACTTTGTGAAAAAATTGCAATAGTGTCTGCCTCAGAGGGTTCATGTGAGGACTTTGCTTTCTCCTTTGAAGCACTGGAAACTGAACTAAGCATGCCCTAACACTAAGATATCCCAGCTCTGATGTGAGGTTTAAGTAAAACTACTCAGGAAAAGACCCCCAAAGTCCTGGGACCAGGTCCACTCAGTAGGTATCAGCAGTTCTTCCTAATATTGCCTCCTTTAGGTTACTGCAGTGTACGTGAAGCCATCCTTCAATTTAAAAGAGAAGTAGCCAGCTGCATCCACATGGCCTCGCCCCTCCCACTCCATGTATATGGCTCCAGGCTGCCGATGTTGTGCAGGGGACACACAATTGGGACAAAGCAGTAGAAAGGAGGTGAAGAGGAGGGGCAATGAGTTTCACTGACCTTAAAAAGACTTAGAAGTCTGTTCTCCCCTCATATACTTAGATGTACCGTGTACCTTTTCTTTCATTGACCTAGTGAGTATTAACTCTTAGACCTTCTTTTCCCCATGATGCATATTTTCACCTTGATACAATGTACAATTTCACCCTGACACAAACCACACAAGAGGGAGAATTGCCAGAGTCTGATGACCACTTCCAATCCTACCCAGGTATGGGTATCAATTTACTAACATTCCAGGTACACTGGAATGCACCCCAGTGACTCTGTACTTATGACTCACATGCTAATTCTACTTCAGCACTCACTTTGCATCAAATGGAGAAATGGGAAGCTGCTGTTTCAAGCCTGCCCCCTTTTTATTCTCTTGCTTTAAGTAGTTATGTTTATAATAAATTCTGTTTTTAAAATTCTGTTTGTTTCTTTCTAAAGATTGATTTATCTATATGAATGTTCAGTCTGCATGTACACCTGAAAGTTAGTAGAGGGCATCAGACCCCACTATAGACAGCTATGAGCCACCATGTGGCTGCTGGATGAACAGCCTTACCCACTAAGCCATCTCTCCAGCTCCCTCTGGTTATTTCTTCAACTAAATTTTCTATCAACAAGTTCATAGAGACATTTAAATCAATCCAACCCTTTAAGAGATGCTCCCTGAAGGCTAACCAGTCAACAACATCACAAGGAGAGCACTGTAGTCTGCGTTTTTTTATTTTTATTTTTTAAATGTGTTGCTGTTTTGTGATTCTGGGAAAACTGAATTTAGCACATGATGCATACTAAGCCAGAGCTCTACCGATGAGCTACATCCTCAGTCCTCCTTTCTGTTTTATTTTTGAAATCGAGCCCCACTAAGTTTCCTAGGTTAACCTTGAACTCACAATTGTCCCACCTCCAGCTCCAGAGAAGTCAGGATCACAAGCCTAAGCAACCAGACCAGGCTGTTATCTGCACTACAGACACACTTCCCTCTTCATTTTGATATTAAGTGATTGATAAGTAGCCAGATAAACAAGACTAAAAGAAGGCTCCAGAACACTTGGTTTTAAAAGAATCAATACAGGATTTTTGCTTTTCTATAAGTAAAAGCCTTGGAAAATTTAAAAAGATAAAAATAGACCCTTCTCTAGAGAAGGCAGGGCTTCTTAAAATGTTTCCATTTATGACTATTTTTTTCATCTGAAAAACTTGTATATGACCCCAGATATATAGGCACAAAACAAAGATATAAGTCAAACATGTACAGATGTTACATTAGAAGAAATTGATTTTGAGACAGTCTTTTGGCTTATATTTAACTTAGCATTTATTAAGGAGTAAAGTAAATTTGCATACCAATGAGATAGAGTGCACATTATTAAAGCCTTGGCTGAATGTTTGATACTGCAGGATGTAGAACAGCAGCTTCAACAATTTTTAGAGTTGAATCTTATTTTTATTTTGTAACTATTAATGTTGAGAACAGAACTTTGCATAAATACATATAGTACAAATGGAAGAGGAGTTTTAAAATCTATTTCAGAAGCTTGCCTATGACTGTATTTCCCTGGTCTCAAAAGCTGTTGGAAACTCTGTCCTAATCTCAAGCCAATAGCCACTTAATGATTAGTTTATAAAACTCAAGTACACAACTCAAACAGCAATATTTTAAAGATTTATTTATTACATATACACTGTTCTTCCTGGGTGCCAGAAGAGGGCATCAGATCTCATATGTAGATGGTTGGTGATAAGCCACCATGTAGTTGCTGGGAATTGAACTCAGGACCTCTGGAAGAACAGCCAGTGCTCATAACTGCTTAGCCAACTCTCCAGCCCTCAAATGGCAATTTTAAAAACCAAATACTGAGGTACAACTAAGAGTTGCACAAATTGAATACTTACATGCCGAGAATGATGGTAGGGAAATATCAAAAGCCTTTATTTTCCTCAGTTGAACCAGTATACTTCTACAACAACAGAAAACTTTATAGATACAGTAGAGACACTATAATTACATACCATAGTTTTTAGTCTGAGGCCAGCATTTTCAGGATGCACTGGTTGGTATTATCTGGTATGATGGCATGTACAGTGCAAAGTGCACATGTGTGTTCAGAAAGAAAAGATGCAGTGCAGTCAGAAGGTGAATGTGGGTAAGTGCTGCCATAGCCCCAGGTTGAGAGACAGACCTGAGGAACAGTTGTGGAGAGGAGAGCCTGTTGGTGCTAATCTAGAAAACCAGGAGGCTTGTTTCCAGCAGAGAAGTATGCTCCTTGCTAACTAGGAACAGACTTTATCGGCTGAGAATAGCTGTGGGTTTTGACAGTCCTGAGCCTGGTGTCAGCAGGTGGATCAACCTCTAGAATGACTTACCAGTCATTTGCAGCTCTAGAGCCTAAGAACCCTGAAACAGAACCCCCAGCACCTGCAGCTGGTTTCCTCCTGTGGCATAGTCAATTCTTAGGTGGCTTGGAAAGCCAAAATGAGTCTTCCACCTGTACAGGTCTCGGTTCTGTAGTTACTTCCCCTACTCCCAAGAAACTTGTGGTGCACCCTCCACCTAGCCGTGGTTGCCACAACCCTTTAATACAGTTCCTCATGCTGGGGTGACCCCCAGCCATAAAATTATTTTCGTTGTTACTTCATAACAATAATTTTGCTACTGCTATGAATCATAATGTAAATGTCTGATATACAGGATATTTGGTATTTGATCCTTGTGAAAGGGTCATTTGACACCCCCAAGGAGGTCTCAACTCACAGCTTGAGAACTGCTACTAGCTGCTGGCTGCTAGAACCTAGCTGCTAGGTAATCATAGAAGGATGGGCTAACATGCCCAGAGTGCAAAACTGAGTGTGGCCACCAGAGGCCCCTAGAACACACAAAAAAAAGGGAAGCTACAAAAATGGAGCCATTGGGAGACATCCTGGACTGGTGCAAGACAAGCTCAGTATCAGCAAAAGAAAAGAGCCCACAAGTCTACCTGACCTCATCCCACATCCCGCATCCCGCATCCCGCATCCCGCATCCCGCATCCCGCATCCCGCATCCCGCATCCCGCATCCCGCATCCCGCATCCCGCATCCCGCATCCCGCATCCCACATCCCACATTCAACATGTACATCATGCACATCAGCATGTCAACACTTCATCTTTGTTTTTTCCCCCTTTGTGCTTCACCTTTTTCTTTTTTTGTCCACATTTTACCGGTTTTTGTTTGCTTGCTTGCTTTATTTATCATACTTCTAAAACATGAAAGGAGTCACTAGAGAGAATCTCTAAATACAGAGCACGGGGAGGCCCTCCTAGGACAAGATCTTTCTGATGCATAATGAAGAGCATCTTCATCAAAACAGACTGCGTAGGGACATCTCTAATCCTCTTGGTTTAATTCTCAAGTGTTAACGCAGACACTATAGTGACAAAGATGCACTGAATAAAATTTTCTAAATATGAAAACTAAATTAACAGCAAACAAATAGTTTCAAGGACTTGTGAAAGCTCCTTATAGGAGAGCCTGGTGCAATTTGTGTGGAATGCTCTAGAAATCGCACAAGCTGAATTAAATGTTCCAAGAGGTATAACTATATTACCTATGACTCACTCTTTAAGTAGATCTGTGGGCCATGCACTTCTGTCTTCACTCTTGAAAATAAATAGTAGGATGAAAATAATGCTCCCAGGTTTATGGAAGCTATAGCATGAATTTAATGTCTTTTGTAATCAGGTCATATAACAAGCTATTCTCTACTTGTATTTTGAACCAAGTTGAATTAATAGGTGAGCAGCTATGTTTTTCTAATGCCAATAGTCATAATTTAGTGTCGTTTTAAAATAATTATGTTTAATAGTTAATTAAAATGGGCTTTTGAGAGTTGATGGATCTTTCTGACTCGACTCATGTGATGGGTCTTTATTCTTCATATGTATGTGTACTCTGTTCAGATGAAATAACTTCAGTGTATTTACCATTTTCACCTTTGTGTGTGTGTGCGTGTGCGTGTGTGTGTGTGTGTGTGTTACATCTGTCTGGCCATGTGAATGTACGCCATGTGTATGCAGGTGCCCTGGGATTTCAGAAAAAGATATCCTATCTCCTGGAGCTGAGTTACAGGAAGCTGTGAGCCACCTAATATGGGTCCCAGGAACAAAACTCGGCTCCTTTGGCAGAGCACCAAGCATACTTAGCCACTGAACAATCTCTCCAATTTCCTGTTTACTTTTTTAAAAGTTTATTTTAGGGGAGTGGAGGGTTCTGGGCCTCATTTTGTAGCCCTGGCTGGCCTGGAACTCAGGGTATAGACCAGGCTAGCCTTGAACTCCAAGAGTTCTGCTTTCATCTGTCTTCGGAGTGCTGAGATTAAAGGTGTGCACCACCGTGGCCAGCTCCTATTTACTTTTTGATGTATACTTTTTGAAACAAGATTTCTTTATATGTTTTTCATTTTGATTTTTTCCCCACACTTCATTTTATTCCTATGTTGTTTGTAAATTACTTTAAAATTCTACGAATTTCTTCATGACATTTCCACATACGCTTCGTTTCAGGTGTCTCCTCTTCTCACTCACTCCTCTCCCTAGTCTCCCTATCTGTACCCTTCTGCCCTAGGTATTCCTTCTGTCGCATTCTTAGGACATATTTCCTACAAGCCTCTCCACCATCTCCTTAGAGCCTTTTATTCCCTTTCATGTCATGAGGCCCTTTCTAGTGTCGTGAGCTCGATGCAGACCCAGCCAGACACAGAATCACATGCTAGGCTCTGCATGTGAGAGTCAGCATGTATGTAGCATTTCTCTTTCTGTGCTTAAGTTACCTCCGTCTAGTATAATATTTTCCACTTCCATTCATTTTCCTGAACATTTCATTTTTTTCTTTGTGGCTGCATAAAACTTCACTGTGTATCTGTGCAACATTGCCATTGTCCATTGATTGGTTTATGAACATCTAAGCTGACTCCATGCCCTGGCTGTTATGAGCAGAGCTACCATAAATGTGGATATGCAAGTATTTTTGTGGTAAGATGTACCATCCTTTGCATATGTGCTCAGGAGTGATATAGCTGGTTCATACGACAGCTCTATTTTTAATTTATAAAGAAACCTCCATACTGATTTTCATTGTGGCTGCACTGGTTAACCTCCTAGCAATGGTGAATGATAGATCCTCTTTCCCTATGTCTCTGCCAGCATTAGTTGTAATTTTTCTCAAGACAGCCATTCTGATTGGAGTGCGATGAAATCTTAGTAGTTTTCATTCATATTTCTTTGGGAAACAGGTTTTTAACTTTTTAATATGTAGATTAACAAATGTTTTTGTTTTAAAATACTAAGAGGATATCCACATAATAATCATATTTTAGATCAGCTTGACAATTTTACCAAAATTTCCCTTTCATGTTGAGTCTTAACTGTCACATGCATACAAGTAATGCTCCTTTTCTCCTGTAACTTTCGTTGTGGTTATGCTGCTACAGACCTTATTTTTATCAGAATTTGCCCTTCACTCCTCATGCCAAAAGATACATCCTATTTGAGTGTCCTCTTATCTGAGGTTGTCAAGGGCTATGACTTTGATCATATAGGAAGTAATGAGTAGTAGCAATAAATCCTTCTACACATGAAGCAAAGGAAAATCTTACTCAAGGAAAAAGAAAATAATAACAAAATAAAATAAACCTTAGAATTAATGAGTTCAACAAGCATCAGGGTACAGTACAGAATACAGGATACACAGTGCAGGATATCCATACAGAAAAGCCCATTTATTCCTTCATATCAGCAACAAATACACAGGCACAAAGGTTAAAAATATAATATCATTCATAAAACTAAAGATACTTAAACATGAATCGAAATAAAATATATATAGAACTTGTTTGTTACACTAATGACAGAATATAAATCAGTAGAGAGACATATGTATGTTCGTATGGAATATTGGAAGATTCTGCACATAAGGATGCCAAGTGTTTCTGAAATTATGCACAAGTTTAATGCAAAAGCATGATCTAATATATATGGAAAAGCAGAAGAACTGAAATACAGAAAATAATTTTGAAAGGTTACAAAGTTGTAGATACCAGTCTATGTGATTTCAAAACTTGCTATATACCTATCAAAAACCAAGACAGTGTGGCATTAGCAAAGACATGCCTCAACAAGTAAAATAGAGGACGTAGAACTAGACCCACACAAATATTCCTATTGTTGTCAATGGTGCAAAAGCAGTTCAGTGGAAGGAAATAGCCTTTAAAGGAAATGGGCTTGGAATAAGTGAGTATCTATAGAAACTCAGAATAGGTGGCATAGTTACATGTAAATCTAGAAGACTGTTAGAAAAATAAATAAGGACAAAAGTCTTCAGGACTTAAGAGGTCAAAGAGTCAAAAGCAAAATTCATAAAAGGAAAAAATTGCTAACATTTACACCACTAAAATAAAAATGTTTGCTCTCTGAGAGAGTGGAAGATAGGAGTGTAAGACAAGCTATAGACTGGATGACAGGAGTTTGCTGCAGACCACATCAATGTTCAAACTCCACTCCAGGGCTAAGGCTGTAGGTCAGTGGTAGAGAACTTGACTAGGATGTAAGAGACCCAAAGTTAATTCTCCAGTTTTTGCAAAATAAGAAAAAATTGCTACAATGTGAATCTTTGGTAAAGTCCATATACTAAAAGCTTGGCCTCCAGCATCAAGCTACTAAGACATAGTAGAATCTTCAAGAAGTGGGCCTAGTAGGAGATTTTCAGGCCATTGGAAATATGTCTTTGAAAGAATGAAGGAGTTCTTTTCTTCTTTTGTTTTATTTCTTTCTCTTTTTTATTTCTTTCTCTTCTTAGCAACAACTAGATGAGGTGAATGGTTTTGCTACATAATATTTGCTCTAGGCCCAAGCCAACAGGGAAACTGATCATGGACTAAAACTTCAAAAACTGAGTCAAAATAAAAGCTGATTACAGCTGGAGAGACGGCTCAGAGGTTAAAAGCACTGGCTGGCTGTTCTTCCAAAGGGTCCTGAGTTCAATTCCCAGCAACCACATGGTGGCTCACAACCATCTGTAATGTGATACGATGCCCTCTTCTGGCCAGCTGGCTCACATGCAGGCAGAATACTGTCTAAATAATAAATAAATAAGTAAATCTTTTTTTAAAAAGTTGACTATACCAGAGTCTTGTTATAGTGATGGGGAGCTGACTAATATACAATCTAAAATGGTCAAGTGACATGAACTGACATTTCACCAAAAACAGTGAAATAAGTACCTAAAAGTGTGTGTGTGTGTGTGTGTGTGTGTATTCAATGCTACTATCCATTAGAGAAATAAAAAATAAAACTACAAACAAGGCTACACAGAGAAACCCTGTCTCGAAAAACAAAAAAACAAAAAAAGCCATATCCATAATAGCCAAAACCTAGAATCAGGCTATATTTTCTTCAACAGGTGAGTGGTTAAGTAAACTGACATATCTATACTATACAATAATAGTCAGCAATAAAGAACTGAGTATCAATGTATGCAGTCACAAGGACAAATCCTTAGGAGATTGTGTGGAATAGACAAGAGCCAAAGTCAATCCTAAAGGATCATAAGCTACAGGATTCTACTCTACAATATTCTTGAAAGACAAAGTTAAAGAAATAGAGAAGTAGCTGGCCATGGTGATAAAAAGCCTTTAATCCTAGCACTTGGGAGACAGAGGCAGGCGGATTACTGAGAGTTCGAGGCCAGCCTGGTCTACACTGAGAGTTCGAGGCCAGCCTGGTCTACAAAGGGAGTCCAGGACAGCCAAGGCTACACAGAGAAACCTTGTCTCAAGAGAGAGAGAGAGAGAGAGAGAGAGAGAGAGAGAGAAAGAGAGAGAGAGAGAGAGTAGTTGTTTTCATGGGGCTGGGGTGGGAGGAAAGTTAGCATGGCTACAAATTGGCAGCATGAGATACCCATGTAGTGATGGATGTTCAGCATCTTGGTCATGTTAATGCTAGTAACTTAGTTGTGACAGTGTGTCATAATGTTTTGAGATGTTACCACTGAGGAATGATGAGTAGTAGAGTACCGGAGATCTTTTTGCATTATTTCTTACAATATATGTGAACCCATCACCCCAAATAAAAAGTTTAACTAAAGCAAGAAAGGACCTTTCTAGTTCCTCTGTCTATGTCTTTCTTTTAGGCCCCTCCATGCCAATCAGGCAGTGAAGGCACAGCTGTTATCTCAAATCCCATGTATATCTTAGTGAAGGTTTCTTGGATGTCGAAGATGAACAACCTTTTCTAGGGGGGAGAATCCTGCCTTGAACATAAAATTGTGATACTTTGAAGCCTAGTCTTAATACGCTTTGTGACCTTGGACAAAGGGCTTCTTCTCCCTGTTATTGTATTTCATCATCCATAGGAAAACATCTAAAGGAAGTTGGGGCTGTGGCTCAGTGATGGACCACTTGGCTGGTATGTACAAGGTCCTGGGTTTGATGTGGGGTAGAGGGAAGGAATGAGAAAACATTGAAAGTGTTAAGTGGAAATATTTGTGCATTAGAAACACAACCCCCTAACTCTCAGTTTGCCCACGCTCTACACTTGTGAGGCAGAGTATGTCCAAAGGTTGGAGTATTTCTCTCTACCAACAAACAGGCAAGCAATTCTGTAGTGGACTGACTATAGCAGGGTGACCTCTCTTGGAAGTCAGTTCTGATTCTTACAGTATTAGATCCCTCAGACAAGTCGATTTCATCAGGGTTTCTAATGAACTGCCTGTACAATTCCCCACAACCTCCTCCTGGGTTTGATTAACTTGTGCCAGCAGCTCAAAGAGCTCAGGAAAATGCTTGTGATTCCTGTTTTATGGTAAAGGATGTTGGAAATGGTACATGTGAAGAAACACAGAGGAGTGGGATGTGGGACAGGGAAGGGGAAGTCTCCTTCCTCTCTCTGAGCAGCACTACCCTCCATGAACCTCTTTGCTTTCAACTAACTGAGTTTTTATGGAGATGTCACTCCATATGCATGCCTGTTAACAGAGTGCACGGGAAAATACTAAAGGGCTTGTCTACTCAGACTCTCCTTGCTCTCTCTGTGCTACACTCATTTCTCCAGGACATCTTTTGCATAAGAAGGGTTGCTGTGGTGTGGATGTGGAACACCCAGATTTGTGTATTAAAGGCTTGGTTTCCAGTTTGATGATGCTTCTGTAGGTGAAATCTTAAAGAGCTAAGGAACAGTGAGACAAAGTTAGGTGATAGGGAATCATGACCTCAGAGAGCAATGTGAACTTCTGGTTCTTTCTCTCGCTGTTTGGTTTATGGCTACCATGCGGTGGCAAGCAACTTTCTCTAGTATGCAGTCCTGCCATGATGTGGTGCTTCACTGTAGGCCTCAAAGCACAAGGACCACTAAACAGTGAAACCTCTAAAACCGGGAGCCATAGTGAGCCTTTCTTTCCATAAGTTAATTATCCAAGGTTACAGTAATGGAAAACTGACTAGCGTAGAATCTTATGATCTAATATTGGACCAAAAGGTAGGGGATAATTCATTTCCAGAGTCTGAGAAGGAAGTTTTAAAAGAGGGGCCATGGATAACAGCATTGGGGGGGGGGCATTACGACATCACCACTTAGTAAATTATAAGGCATCACACTAAAGGAAAATATTCTTTTCTGCCCTCTTTCTTTGCTGTTTTCATTATTTCAGCTAAAGGAACCAATCATGTCCCAGGCACAATACCTGTCCCCGGAAGTACTTAGTGGCTGCCCAGGAATGTTTCAGAATGGCAGAGTGTTTAAAGCTAGGAATCTTCTCTAATATAGGAGAAGGAAAGCTCAGCCCTCTGGGTAGGGAAGGTCTTTGCTTATTGAAGAGTTTGAAAGCTTTCACAACATCCCATGTAGACAGTGCTCGGTGAGCATTGAATTAAAAAAAGAACATTGGAAAAAGAAAAGGAAGACTATAACTGTTGGGTCTCAACCCCTTTACCCTCCTGGCCTCTTGCTTTGGCTCCTCTCCTCTCTTTCCTCCTCCCTCCTCTCTTCACATGGTCCACTCTGGACTCTCTCGGGTGTCTCTGCCACTTACTGTGCTCTCCCTCATAGCTACAATAAAAACCTTCTCCTCCACCATACCTAGGAACAGCCATGTCCTTCGCTTTTTTTTTTTTTTTTTTTTTTTTTTTTTTTTTTTTTTTTTTCCATTCATCTGGTGCTGGAACCTGGAATTAGTCATATCCTTTCCCTTTTTTTTTTTTTTTTTCATTCAATGACTGCTCCTAGGTGTGGTGGAGGAGAAGGTTTATTGTAGATAAAAGGGAGAGTATGGCCAGAGGCGGGGGCATCTGGGAGAATCCAGGGTGGACCCTGAACCAGGTGAAGAGATGAGGAGGGAAGAGCCAGGAGAGTAAAGAGTAGGCAAAAGACCTAGATAACCAAAATGGCTGGATTATACAGGGAAGGACAGCCCAGCTCCTGGCAGAGCATAGCCAGAGGCAGGGGCATCTGGGAGAGTCCAGGGTGAACATGACCAAACTGAGCCATGTGACGAGAGGGGGGAGGGGAAGAGAGAGGGAACAGAGGGAAACAAAGTGTAGCAGGGAGGAGGGCCAAAGGGACAAAAGAGGCAAACCAGTTCGTTTATACAGGGAAGCGCAGCCCAGGCCCCTAGGCTGCAGAGTTTAGGGTAAGGGGTGGGGTATGCAAGGCAGGAGGACCCTGTAACCAGTAGGGACTGAGGGATGCTGGGAGAACCTGTCTGCTTTGATGTGTTAAATGGGCGCCTCAGCCGGTTGTCCCAGGGTTTGACACCTAACAAGGGAGTCCAAAGGTAGTATAACCTTAAGCCAGGCAATATGAAAAGAGGCGGAAGCAAGAGGGAGAGACAGGAGAGTAAAGGGTAGATGAATGGGCCAGGGTAGCTAAAACAGCTGCATATATAGGGACCGGCAGCACAGCCCCTGGGCTGGAGAAATTTAGGGTAGTGGGCAGAGTGTACAAGCCAGGAGGGCCCCGTAAAATGTAGCGACTGAGGTGTGCTGGGAGAAGCTGGTGGCCAGGTCCACTTTGATTTGTTCAGTTGGCACCTTAGTTAGCGCTTTGTCCCAGGTTTGAGACCTACCAACTTACTCAGAACCATCCTGTGAGACCTGGTAGGAAGAAAAAAAGACTTCCCACCTTTCTATTATATCCCTTGCTCCTCAGCAAACCAGCAGAGCATGACCCCTTACCAGTCTTCATTTGCAATCCTTGCAGCCAGACAGACTTAAGATGTGCCCAAGGCTCAGACACTGAATAAGCTCACGACCCAGTTGGGACCAGGCATTTCCCACATCAGATAGTGCCCAAAGGAGGGGGGGCTAAGGCGTGAAAAATGTAGCCTTCCTCTGTTCTGACCTGGAGCCTTTTTTTTCCCAGGGAGTTGTAGCAGCCAAGAGGCTTATGTTCTTTCCACAGGAAAATGAAGGAGCCTAGAAGACTCGAAAAACGGGTCCCTAGCACCGTCTAAAAGCTTTTCCCTTTCTGAGGCCTCTCACCAGCATGCAAGAGGGGTTGACTAGGGAAAGGGGAAAGAGCAGCTGCGGAGAGGGAAGGCTCTTGGACAGCCAGCTGTTTCAGAGCGATTCCTCGATCCCTTATTCCCTAAATGAAGGACTCGGTGCCAAAAGCGGCTTGGCAGATTTGAGATGCTGCTTGTGACAGCTTCCCACACCCTCTGCTCTGCCGGTTCAGCGGCCTATTTAAGGCAGAGAAACCAGTTTGGGATTTGGGTAGCTCCCTGAACAAGCAGTGCCTCTCACGGGGAGCTCTCTGGAGCCTTCTTGCCTTCTCGGGCACCTCTTGGAGCCTCTCTTTATAGTAGCAACTGTTCTATATCCTGAAGGCTCAGAAAGTCCTTGAAGCCCTCCCCCACCCCCACCCCCGCCACCGGCAGGCATCCCCAGCATCCCACCCTACCCTACCCCCGAAACTGAAGAGAGCCAAATAAGAGCCTCCCTAAAAGGCAGGCTGAGAAGATACCAGCCCTCTGTGCCCCAAGCCCACCCCTGCTAGCTTCCATCAGGATCTGGATGTTTCTTCTGTCCCTCCACTGTTGCCCCCTCCAGAGCTCTGGGTTACAATTGGAATGTGGAAAGGAAAACAGTGCTTGGAAAAAGGAATAGTGGAAGCCATTTGTTTGGATTAGTTCATCGTTTGCTGGATGCCATGAAGGTCTGGCTAGGGGTGGGGGTTACATGAAGGCTCTTAAAACATTCAGCCCTTAAAGTCAGGAAGTCACTGGGCTATCCCTTAAGGAATGCCCTCTCTGTGTCTAGCCCCATGCGGGTGTTCCAAGGGCCGTGACTCCCCTTCTTTGGTTTCTTTTTATCTAGACTAAGGAGATAGAGTGTCCCCAGGGAAGGCACCACCACCGAGGCAAAGCTATTTGCTTGGGGGGGGGGATGGAGAGAAGGGGGCCACTGGGGGATGCTGCTTCCAGTCAACTCACGGGATCTTGTGTATTCATATCACTACTCACTCATTGATCATTCCTTCACTAGTAAGTTTTTTTTTGGGTGCCTGTCTTGGGCTGGGCACTGGAGATACAGTAGCGCTGTTCTGACTTGCAGGGAGGAAAACAAGGGGAAGGGGCAGGGGTTCCTCCTTGCAGTAGAGGTTTAAGAAAGAACTCTCTCATTAGCATGATGTCACACTGTAAGAGTTACTTCTCAAGAATCCACAGATGCTTTCCAGTAGTGCTGCCAAACCGAAAGCTGAACAGGCGCCTGGAGAAACTGCCAGCGCTTAGCCGACATACAAGACTCAAAAAACGGGTCCCTAGCACCGTCTAAAACCTTTTCCCTTTCTGAGGCCTCTCACCAGCATGCAAGAGGGGTTGACTAGGGAAGGAGAAAAGGGGCTGCTGAGAGGGCTCTTGGAGAGGCAGCTGTTCCTAATCCCTTATTCCCTATAGCTCCATAAATTCCCTCCCTGCCTTAAAGGCACAGTACTTCGGACTACTCTGTTCTATTTTTCTTCATGCATGTACTGCAGAAAAACCTGAGCATGCACAAAACATCGAGAGTTTTAGGGGTTAAAGATTCAAGAGCGCACTTCACAGCAGTGGCCTCTTAGGGAGCTCACAGTCTAGTCAAGTTCTCAATCGCTTATGTAACTAATTAATTATGATTATAGTAATTAATTTGAGAGAAAGCATACAATAAGGAAGACATCACTGAATGGAAGGGCCAAGGACTAATTCCATGTGGAGATGACATTTCTAAAACTCAGGCTTTAAAACTTGGTATTTTAGCATAATTTAGAGAGTGCAAGGCCCTGAGTTCAGTCCCCAGCATCAAGGGGAAAAAAAAAAAAAAAAAACAATAGTATAACAGGAATACCAAAACAAAGAAACTAAAACTTAGGCTTAAAGAATGAGCAGGATTTGGCCTGTTAGGATGCCAGGAGACATTGTCCTGCAGAGAAACAGCATGTAGATGGTCCCAGGGCAGGCAGTGTGGTACTTCCTTCTTTTTTAAAATTCCATTTCTATTTTTTAAATATCTTTTATTTATTCACTAACAATATCATACTTGTACACAATATATTTAGATAATATGCACTCCTCCTAGAAATCTCCCAACACGCCCCCCAATTTCATGTCTTGTTTGTTTGTTTGTTTGTTTGTTTAGCCCTGAAGAGGAAGTCCTCTCACCTGCTGGAATGTTGACTCAACTGGCTTGATCTTGTGTAGGTCCTATGCAATGAGTTGTCCAGAAAACAACATTTCACAGCAAGCCTCACCATCCTCCAGCACTGCCCTGGTTACTTAGATCTTTTTGTCAACTTAACTCAAGCTAGAGTTGTCTGGGAAGAGAGAAATTGAATGGAAAAACTGTCTCCAATAGATGGGCCTGTAGGCAAGTCTATGGTGCCATTTTCTTAACTGGTGACAGATGTGGAGATGGGCAGCCCATTGTGGGTGGTTGTAGAGGAATTTTAATTCAGAAAATGGATGCTCTGGCAGGAGATCACATCCAAAGACCTTCTAGGGCTGTGTGATCCGGGTGGAATACAAACATGCCTTTAATCCAGTAGACAGAGGCAAACAGATCTAAGTTCAAGACCAGCCTGTTACAGAGCAAGCATCGGGTAAAGAAAAGCATAGGTCCAGGTGTGGTGATACATGCCTTTAATGCCTTCCACAAACAAGTTAGTTTATAGAAGGAAGCACCCATGTTTGAAAGGGACATCATCTAATTGAGTGGCAAAAAAGGTGACAAATCAAAGAAAGAACTCTCATGAGAAGAGAGTGGAAAGGGAAGCTACTTGAGGGACAATGCGGGGAGGGGGAGGCAGGGCTTTACAAAAAGAGGTGAAGACAAAATGAGCCAGAGAATGAGAAGGAGCCAGAAGATTAAAACAGATTGCTAGAGTTAGTTTGAGGCCAAGCAGAGCAATTCAGAGGCTGAGGGAGAAGCCAGTTTGAATCAGTCAGCTTGGAGAGGAATTTGAGTCAGAACAGTTGAGTTGAACCAGCCAGCCAGAGTTCAGAATGAGCTAGAACGGGTGAGCTTATTTAGTAGTAAGTCTCAGAGGCTGAAAACATCCTAGCCTGGATTAGATTGTATGGAGACTAGAAGCTTCCAGGACTAGTCCTAGGTTAGCAGAAGGAGGCAGTAGCACAAGGGCCGGGGTGGCTAAAAGCACTTGCTGCTCTTGCAGAGGACCCAGCTTTGGTTCCCAGCACCTACATGGCAACTCACAGCTATCTATACTTCCATTTCTGGGGGTAGGGGGGGGGCCTGATACCCTTTTCTTGTCTCTGCAGGCGCTGGCATGCATGTGGTATACGTACATGCAGGCACTCCTAAGCAGCAAATGAAAATAAAGAACTCTTTAAAAATATCAATTTGGTACTGGCACAAAAACAGAGACACAGACCAATGAAATAGACTAGAAGATCTATAAATAAGCTCAAGCAGCCATAGCTATCTGATTGTTCACAAAAGGTGCCAAAACATCGTTGTGGTGTGAGGAAACCCAGCATCCACCTGTCGAAGACTGAAACGCTAGCCCTTATCTGTCCTTGTACATAAATCCATGCAAAATAGATTGAAGACCTTAACCAAAGATCTAAGTTACTGAACATCCTGGAAGCAAACACAGAGAAACACTTCAAGACCTAAGTGTAGGCAGTGACTTGCTGAGAACAACTCTTAATAACTCAGGAAATAGGAGCAAGGAATAGGACTGAGACTGTATGAAATTAAAAAGGCTTTGACAGAGCGAAAGGAACTGTCAACAGAGTGAAAAGACATCTTGTGGAACGGAAAAATTATTTGCTAAATATTCATCCAACAGGGGATTAATATCCAGAAAAATATGAAGAGCTCAAAAAAATTAAACACCAAGAGAGAAAAATATCCAATTAGCCAATGGGCAGGATAAATGAACAGATGCTATTGCAAAATGAACAATAAGCACATGACTAGCATGTTCAACATCATTAGCAATCATGGAAATGTTAATCAAAGCTGCATGAAGATTCCATTTCACCCCAGTCAGAAAACCAAAACCAAGAAAAGCTAGCAAAGATACAGGTAACAGTCGACATCAGAGAGGCTTCCTCCGGCAGCTAATGGGAGCAGAGGCAGAGAGAGACCCATAGCCAAACATTGGGCAGAGCTCAGGGAACCCCTCAGAAGAAGAAGAAGAGGAAAGGATTGTAGGTGCCAGAGGGGTTGAGGACACCATGAGAACACGGCCCACGGAATCAACTAAGCAGGGCTAATAGGGGCTCACAGAGACTGAAGTGCCAACCATGGAGTCTGCCTGAGTCTGTACTAGGTCTCTGTACAAACATGCTGTGGTTGTTTAGCTTGGGTGTCTGTAGGACTCCTGAGTATGGGAGTGCGGGTTTCTCTGACTCTTGTCTGCCCCCGGGGCTCTTTTCCTCTGACTGGGGTGCCTCATCAAGCCTTTAGATGAGGGTTTGTGCATAGTCTATTTGTATCTTATTATGCCATGTTAGGTTGATATCCCTGAGAGGCCTGCTCTTTTCTGAAGGTTAACGGAGTGGACCTGGGGGAGATAAGAGGCGAGTGGGAGGAGTGAAAGGAGGGAAGGCTGTGGTCAGATTATTGTATGAAAGAATTAAAAAAAAAAAAAGAATGAGGAGGAAGACCCTTATTCATGCTAGGGGGAATATAAAATTAATTCAATCTTCTACTTTCAAAATAATTTAAAATTTTTATTTATTAATGTGTGCATTCTTATGCCCCAGTACATGTGTGGAGGTCAAAAGGCAACATTCGGTAATCAGTTTTCTCCTCCCACTGTGGGTTCTGAGGATAAAACCCAAGCCACTAGGCTCATACCCAAGTGCATTTACCTGTGCTGAGCCATCTCACTTTGCCTCTTTAAGGAACAGCAAACACACAAGGGATGGAGTTGGGTAAGAGAGGAACAGACAGGCTCAAGATGAGCCATGAAAAATAGGCAAAGAGGGACCACAACGGTAAAGCTTCATGTACCATGGGTATACCTTACGAATATCAGGGAGCCCCCAAACAGTGTGGGTGGGAGGCCTAGATGAGGTATGTACTGGTGTCAGAGGGCATACAGGAAATGGGGAGACTGTAGGAAGCTGTCAGAGTCTTTTAGGTGGGTAATGATGGTGGAAGCCTTGGCTAACACGGTGTGGTTAAGTTAGAGAGAGAGCAGTGAGTACACAGGGTCCAGTATATTTAGAAGATGGAGTCAATGGGGCACTGTGATGGAGTGCCTGTAGAATCTGGGTGTGGGGAGTGGAAGTTTGTTCTCATCCTCTCTAGTGTAGGTGAGAAGACACAGGAGAGAGCATCCTTAGAACCAAGGGCTAGGTAAGGACTTTGATGGATGTCAAAGGTATTATTAGATATGAGAGGAAAGCCCATTGCTAAAAGCTACAAACTACGTTATTCGGCTTACTGAATATTCTTTTAGTGACAAAAGTGTAGAGATGGAAGGCAGTGGTTGCCAAGGCTTAGGGATGTCAAGCTGAGGACTAAAGCAGGTGTGATTGTATGAGAGAAGTTCATGGGAAGTTTTGAGGCGATGGGATATTTTGTTTATGCACATGGCTTGGCGGATGCTCAACTAATAAATGTGCACACCAGGCCAGGCAGTGGTGGCACACGTCTTTAATCCCAGCACTTGAGAGGCCAAGGCAGAGGCAGGCGGATCGCTGTGAGTTCAAGGCCACCCTGGTGTACAAAAAAACAAAAAAACAAATCCTGGACAGTCAAGGCTACACAGAGAAACCCTGTCTCGAAAAACCAAAAAAAAAAAAAAAAAGTGCACACCTTAAGCCATTTCCTGTTTCTGCTGTTGTACTGTAGTCATGTAATATTTAGCCATGGGGACAAGTGAAGGGACATGGGAAGCTCTGCGCTATTTTTATGGCTTCCCGGGAAGCTGTACTTTATTTGAAACTTTTGTTTAACTTTTAAAAAATGTATAAAGCACAGTTCCTGGCATACATAAAGCATTCAACCAAATGCTCCTATAATTAGAACCAGATGCCTCTCTTCTGTCTTCAGGGAAATGAAGGTTCTTGTACCTAAGGCAGTGGTCCTCCACCTTCCTAGTGCTGTGACCCTTCTATTAAAGTTCCTCATGTTGTGGTGACCCCCAACCATAAAACTATTTTCATTGCTACCTCATAACTGTAATTTTGCTACTGTTATGAATTGTAATGCAAAATATCTCATATGAACGCTATCTGTATGCGAGCCATCCGAAGGGGGTCATGACTCACAGTTTGAAAGCCACTGACCTGGGATCACTTGTGACAGGGACTTAGGGGACTTCTGAGTATTAACTAGGGGACTAGGAGAAGGACAGAGAGGGTAGGTGAATACATGAAGACATTTGGTTTTAGAAAACAAATTAATATTGAAAAGGAAGCTACCTAAAATCTAGAGTAACAGATAAGATACTCTGGAATGGCTTTGAAAGAGTTTGAATTTATTCAGATTAACTGACTCTGAGTCTGAGTAGTGAGTGAATGGCCAAGCAGTAAAACCTCCCTTTGAGGGGCATCAGTGTTCTCCAAGTAGGATGTGCCACTTAACTAGTAACTCCCTTCTGAACAAAGTGACCCTTTTGAGGTTAATAGAATGTCTTTAGAGTAGGGCTGGAGAGATGGCTCAGCGGTTAAGAGCACTGACTGCTTTTCCAGAGGTCATGAGTTCAATTCCCAGCAACCACATGGTGGCTCACAACCATCTATAACGTGATCTGATGCCCTCTTCAGCACTGTATACATAATAATAAATATATCTTAAAAAAAAAAGAATGTCTTTAGAGTAGATTTAGTTATACAGCAAGACTGGGCAGAAGATCTGGAAGTTTCTCCCATAATCCTCATTCTCCATGCAGGCATGAGCTCTCTCATGATCAACATCCCCACCAGTGAGACACTTGGGTTGGTGAATCCACACGGACACATCATTACTGCAAAAGTCCAGAGCTCCTACTGGTGAGGTACACTGAATATGCTATAAGACACAGTTACTGTACCGTATCACACAGAATAGTTCTACCCCTTGAATTCTGCCAGTCCATCACCTCCTTGCATTTGGCCCCTGGCAACCACTGATCTCTTTATTGTTGCCACAGCTTTGCCTTTTTCCAGAATGGCAGTAGTCAGACCTATAAAGTATTTTGTTGAATGCAACATATTTTTTTCTCCACTGAGCATCCCTATGTCTTTCCATGGCTTGACAGCTGTTTCTTTCTTTTTTTTTTTTTTAACATGCTGAATGTTCCATTTTCTTGATAAACCATTGTTTATCCATTTGCTTTTAGAACACGTTGGTTGCTTTGAGGTTTGAGCAATTATGAATAAAGCCGCTATAAACATTCATGCGCACGTTTTGTGTGGGCACAAGTTTTCGGTTCATTGGAAAAACACTGAGCTATGCAGTTGCTTAGACATATGTTAATATATTAATCTTGCAAGAAATTGACAGGCTCTCTCCTACCAAGGCAGAAGCATTTTGCATGCAGCAGCAAGTGAGGGTTTCTACTGCTCCAAGTTCTAACTAACATTTTTTTGCTGCTATTGTTTTAGATTCTGGCCTTTCCGATGAGGAGATGGTATTACCTCTTCACTATTTTAAATTTTTTGGTTTGTTTTTTGCAGTTCTGAGAAATAAACCCAGGGCCTCCTCACACATGCTCAGCAAGCACTCCGCCATTGACCTAGTTCGTCTTTATTTTAACTTGCAGACGCCTAATGACATCTGATGCTACACTCAGAGTGCCTTCTATCAAATTTTCATTTCTTGCTCGCTATTTTAAGGATTTGTGTATATTTCAGATAACAGTGTTTTATTAGATGTATCTCAGAAAATATTTTCACTCAGTCTGTGGCTTGTCTCCTCTTAGCTTTTTACAGAATCTCATTATAATCAAGTCAAAGTTCTCTTTCTTTCATGAAGGTTCCCTTTGCTGTTGTATGAAAAAAAAAAAATGTATTACCAGAGCCTAGACAGTAGAGATTTTTCTTATATGTTGTTTTCTGGGCATTGTATTATTTTACATTTTATATTAAAGTCTATGACCTAGTTTGAGCTTATTTGTGTGAAAGGGTGTAAGTTTTGTCTAGATTTTCTTTACATTGAAATATCCAGTTTTTCTACCCTTATTTTGAAAAGATTATTCTTTTCCGCTGCACTGTACTGAGTTTGTTGCTTTTTGATTGTTTGTTTTGTTTGTTTGGTTGGTTGGTTTTTCAAGGCAGGGTTTCTCTGTGTATACTTGGCTGTTCTGGATTCACTTTGTAGACCAGGATGACCTCGAACTCACCACAGTGATCCACCTGCCTCTGCTTCCTGAATGCTGGGATTAAAGGAGCCACCACTCCCGGCCCTTATTTTGTTTTTCAAGATAGGATTTCTCTGTGTAGCCTTGGCTGTCCTGGACTTCCATTGTAGACCAGGCTGTCCTTGAACTCACAGCACTCTGCCTTCCTCTGCCTCCCTGAGTGCTGGGATTAAATACATATGCCTCCACGCCTGGCTAATTTATTGCTTTTTGAAAGGCCAGTTTATTATATTTGTGTGGCTCTCTATTTTATTCCATTCATATTAAAGCTTTAATGTGTCTTGAAATCAGATAGTGTCAGCTGTTCAACTTTGTTCATGTTCTTAAATAGCAAGTTAACTGTTTTGTTTTTTGTTTTCTGGGTTTTTGGGTTTGGTTTTTGTTTTTCGTTTTTTGGGGTTTTTTTTGTTTGTTTGTTTTTTGTTTTTTGTTTTTTTGGGGTTTTTTGGGGTTTTTTTGTTTGTTTGTTTTAGTCTTTCACTTCATATAAAGCTTAGCATTGATTTTCCACCCTTCTTTTAGCTTTGGGCCCTCTTGTCTCCAGTGTGGAGTAGGGCCCTGCTAGTTCCTCTTATAGCATCCAATACAAATCTTTCCAGGAAGGCCATATGCCACAGTGTTTCCCATAGTGAATTACAGGTATATTACATATTGTGTAAAAAATCTGTAATGGATCTGGAGCTGGAAAGAGGTGGGCAAGTTTGAAGGGAGGGAGCCTATTCTCAGGTGAGCAAAGTGTTGGAGGTGCGGCTGGATTTGCTAATTTTATGAAAGGTTCGGGGAGGAAAAAAAATCAAAGTCTCTTAAGATAAACAAGCTTAAGATCTGAATGCAAAAATTAATACATGAAAGCTAGGCACAGAATAAATGGTTAGAAGAAGGAATATTTCTTGTTGTTGGTTCTGGGTTGTTGGAGTATGGAGAGGGTGGAGAGGAAGGGAGACAGAGACAGTTGGAGTGGGGAGGCATTCTAATCCGTCTTTCTTTTTTTTAATATTTTTCTAATTTTTTTTTACATATACATTGGTATCATTACACATATATACAACAAACTACCTACAGCAAGAAGAATCATGAAATAGCCAGGAATTATATAAATGTTACATTCTTACTGTTTTGGCTATTTGTATTCTAATCAGTCTTCATAAAGATTCATAAACTCTGAATTTGGTCCCAAACCACAGAAATGGCTAAACGTCGCCCTCTGGTGGCTGATATGAATGACTGCCGCTTCTATACCATTTTGTCAGTTGCAGCTTTAAGATTGTCTTCATTCTAGATAAACTTTCTCTAAATGCCCCGTCAGACCTGGCCCTGTCTGTCAATTAAATCTAAAGTAAAGCAAATCCAGGATTCTTTAACCCCTCCCTAAATGCAGGAACAAAAGCTCAGCTTGTGCATTTTCAATCAACCTTTTCATGATTTAGTCTTGGTTTCAGATTTATCACTTGACATAAACATTAGAGCCTTGGTTGCATCTCTGAATGACGATGACATCTTATTAATTTAAAAAATCAAAAACAAAACAACATACATAAGAAGCTAGTGCTCTTACAGGTAGTTGGAATTGCCCTGCGTCCCTACAACAAAAATAAAAAGAGCAGCATAGAAAATTAATCATCTGAGTAAAACTAGTGGGGAGACAGTTCATTTAGTTCAAAAGTAGCATTGGTTTTTCTAGTTATCCGCTAATTACTGTGCCTTATCTACTCATTAACAAAGGTCAAGGAAACCTCTACTTAGTTATAGCCTGTTAGGTATTTGTGTGCGCTTCGCATTTTTTTCCTTGAAAATGACTTAACAGAGCTTATAAATCAGAATTAGTATTTTCAGAGGGACATGCATGCCCTGCGGTGGGGAGCCACGCTAAATTCTGCCATGTTAGAAATCCTGTGCTTAGGCTGCACTCTGTGACCTTTGCTGAAGAAGGTCTTGTGTTCTAGGCTATATTTGGATTATCCACCCAGAGAAATAGGGAAGTCCTTACAGGGAACCACCCAGAGGGTTAAGGAGGTTCCTACAGGGAGCTATTCAGGCGATTGTATTCTTGCCTAGGGGCTAGGAAGAGAGGGATTAGAATAGATCCTATTGACTTTGCTATGTAAAGTCTTACTCTCTGCATTAAAAAGAGTTTTGATCAGAAATTTCCAAACTTGACTGATTATTTCTCTCGTCTCTGTACCCCACTTTAAATCCCCATTCCCTCTTTCAGGTGAACCCTGGTTCGATTTGTCCAGCTGGTCGGGGCACCCTGCTACTGTTTGACAGATGCAGAGATCAGCTGCCTATTTCACACCACCAGGGGTCTCCAGCGCTAGTTCCTGGGTTGAACAGATGGTTAAGGAAGAGAAGTAACGATCACAATTACGGTGTGGTCAGCCATCTGAGAGAGAAATCCGAGGAGATGGTGAAATCCTCAGGGGTACCTGGCCTGGGCTGAGAGGTCAGGGGAGGATTCCCAGAAGGTATGGAAGTAGAGTCAGATTAGGACATAAAAATGAGAATTGTCGAGGCAAAGGCTGGACTGGGTTGGGCTGAACTAGAGCAGTCGAGGTGAGGATTGAGAACTGCTAGAAATAGATGAGGCACCGTGGCCGGTGTGTGGTAGGAGGTAACAATCCCAAGGTGTTCAGTACTTCCCTACCTTTGTGAGGGGAGCAGCAAGTCGTGCGAGCAGAGCAGTAGATGGAGCCTTACTCGTGACAAGCTGACAATAGCATTCTTTTTTTTTTTTTTAATTATTTGTTCTTAGAGAACGTCACACAGAACACACACACACACACAATGTGTTTTGATGAAACCCATTCTCCCAGTCTCTCTCCTTTAACTCCAACTCCTCCCAGCACCCCACCACCGTATCTCCCTCCCAACATGGTGTACCCCACCTTTTTAATCCACTGAACTCATTTGGTGCTACTGATACATACACATAAATGCATATGCTGATATATATGGGGCCATAAAGATGGCATTATTTATCTTCAAGGGCTGTGAGTCACGTAACACTCCCAGAAGATTACCACATAAACTCTGCTGGGTCATAGTATATTATCAATGGGTTTGGGTTTACATTCAGAAAGGATTGGACCCTGTAGTTTTACTGATTTGGTGATATTTAGGGTCGTCTATTTTTGGTATCCAGATAATGCAGGTCCCAAGAGTGAGTTGAAAAGTATCCACCAAACACTGCTTTTTATGAAAGAAATTAGGTGGAACTAGCATTTTCTTCTTTAGCTGTCTTCGTAGAATTCAAAGTGAAGTCATTTGGTCCTGGATGTTTCATTGTAAATTTTTTTTTTTTTTTTTTTTTTTTTTTTTTGGTTTTTCGAGACAGGGTTTCTCTGTGTAGCCTTGACTGTCCTGGACTCGCTTTGTAGACCAGGCTGGCCTCGAACTCACAGCGATCTGCCTACCTCTGCCTCGCGAGTGCTGGGATTAAAGGCGTGCGCCACCACGCCCAGCTCTCATTGTAGAATTTAATTAACCAAATCAATTTCCTTTTTTTTTTTTTTGTAGTTTCTGTTGTCTTATTTGCTTTTTTCTTTTTTATTCTTTTTTTTTCTTACATATACATTTATATTATTACACATACACACAATAAACTGCCTACAGGAAGAAGAACCATGAAACAATCAGGAATTATATAAATGTTACATTCATAGTGTTTTGACTAGTGAAACAGAATTTTTAAAAATAGAGAATATTAAGGAAGCATATGGAGGGAAAGCCCTTCACTCTCTTTCACTCTCTTAGATATGATTTACATCTCTCACTGGCTGAAGTCAAGAATTTTGATACAACTGATCAAACCATTGCAATGACAGCCTGTAAAACAGATATATACATATATATATATCACAGATTTCATTTTTTGGAGGACTAGCTCAAGTAAGAGTTTGGGCTGGAGAGATGGCTCAGTGGTTAAGAGCACTGACTGTTCTTCCAGAGGTCATGAGTTCAATTCCCAGCAACCACATGGTGGCTCACAACCATCTATGATGTGATCTGATGCCCTCTTCTGGCCTGCAGGTGTTTGAGCTGGGCGTGGTAGTGCACGCCCTTAATCCCAGCACTTGGGAGGCAGAGGCAGCAGATCACTGTGAGTTTGAGGCCAGTCTGGTCTACAAAGTGAGTCCAAGACAGCCAAGGCTACACAGAGAGACCCTCTCTCGAAACCCTCCCCCAATATAATATATATATAATTTTTGGAGGACTAGCTCAGATAAGAGTTTGAAAGCAGCTATGTATGTGTATGAAGGCTTCATAAAGAAATCCATTATTATGTATAATCAATATATACTAAATAAATATTAAAAATAATAGTAAAGCACCTCATGAATGATGCTTAAGGCAACACACATGTCTTAAACTCTTGTGACCTTTGGTCTATCATATTATCAGCAAAACTTTGTCGTCCATAAATCTGTCCAATATACCTCATAAGCCGTTTACAGCCTCGTTTGTAAAGAAACATAAACCAGCTCATTTATTCTTAATTTTTAAACTTTAGTCTTTAAAATTGGCTATAAATTTAGCCACATAATATTGTAACTTCCAAAGACATGCATATGTAGCTATTCTTTAGACACTTAAGCAAGCATGCACACGTGTGTGTGTGTGTGTGTGTGTGTGTGTCTTCATGCCCACATTCTCTTCCATGTCCATGAGTGTGTGCTTGCCTTTCATTAATAAACTCTAAATTTGCTTCAAACTGACTTGTTCTAAATTCTTTTCTGTGGCATAAGTCAAGGTCTCAGTTGCATCTCCCTCTGTTGAAGACTGTGGGCCTGCTCATACCACTTCCAATTAGATGAACTGGAACAGCTTGTACTTTTAAGGAATTGGTCTGAAGTGGACAAATACACGGGCAGAGTGGTTAGGATCATGCCGTTACAGTTCCTTTGGTATATACAGTGTCTGTACCAACACAGTCTGTTTCATTTATCGGTTTTTTGTTTTGGTTTTTCAAGACAATGTTTCTCTGTGTGGCCTTGGCTGTCCTTGAGTTGCTTTGTAGACCAGGCTCGTCTCCAACTCACAGTGATCTGCCTGCCTCTTAATCTCTGTTTATCTTGAGTTCTTTAGAGGGACTTGTGATTTTTCATTGTTCCTTTCAAAAACTCTGGGTTTTTGTTTGTTTGTTTTGTTGCGGTTTTCCCTTTTGTTTTCTGTTTTTAATTTTATTTTTATTTTTGTGCTTTTTACTGTCTCCTCCTTTCTACGCAATGTGTTCTACTATTCTTTTTGTAACCTTTTGGAGTAAAAAAGGGTTTTCTCTTCTATAAGTATTTAGTGATGCCAATGTACATCTCCAAATTACTTGCACTGCAGCCCCCAATCTTTCCTAAATTATATTGTCTTCTCCACTGAAAATATCTCTTAATTTCATGAGAATCTTCCTCTTTGGCATGTCACTTACTGAGGAATACACTGCCCACGTTGGAAACACAGTAGTTTAAGGTTTTTCTCTTCCTGATACTGATTTCTAGCTTGATCCCATCAGAGTCTGAGAACACAGTGTGATTTCAGTTCTTTTTAGTTTGTTGAGATTTATTTTATGACTCAGGATCTGGCTACTTTAGCAAATGTTCAGGTGTACTTGAAAGGATTGTGCCTTTGTAGTGGGTGGACTGTCCTTTAAATGTGCTTCAGATCTGCTTGGCTGATGATACTGAGCTCATAGATAACCCTTATTGATTTTGTCTCAGCCACGTTTAGAATCAGATTTGGGGAAATGCAGTGTAGCCTTTACTTCCAATCCTTCGCCTTGGGAACTGAGCAAGGGATGATGAAAACTGGACTTAAGAGACCCCAGATACAAAAGGTCTTCCTAATCCGAAGGCTTTCTCATACAGGTGCAGAATTTAGGGGGTTTTAGACACCCAAATTTCATGTTCACCAGGAAGAGCCACCTCAGAGGAAACCTATTTAGCTGACCAAGTCTTCTGCACTCATAGAGTGGGCTGTCGAGATGAGTCAGCCTGCAAGAGTGTTTAGATAGAGAAGAGAGGGGAAGGGGCTCAGGCAAGGAAGCAGGACGTGGGAGCATCTATTACAGTTCTTTCATCACCGGCTTTCTTAGCTTTCTGAGTGCTGAGAGCTTAGCACGAGAGAAGATTCTCAGAATGCCCGCACTTCCTACAGGATTCATGAAAACAAAGGAAACCTTACTAGCCCCCCACTACCAAGGAGCCTGCCTTTGCTCTCTGTTGCCCCTACTCAGTCTTATGATCGGAAGCGCCCTGGGCAGTTTCCTCGGAGGCAGACACCCAAGAAGATCATCAGAGAGACAGCATCTTTTGTTCCCCCGGGCAGCACCAGCTGCAGTTTCCTGCAGGCATTATTTGTTTGCTCAGAGCCCAAGAAGCACGTTGCCTTCTCCTCCCACGTGCACCTCCTCAAGGGCTATATACGTCCCTAACCCACTCGTCCGCCTGGAGCGTTCCTTCTGAGAAATCAAGTGGGAGCAAAGATGTGAGGAATTGGGAAGCGATGCGTGAGAACCCTTAGGTTCCTTGAAGCCACGTCTTCCCATGCCTCCTCTCTTCTTTCCTGCATAAAGGACAGCTGAAGCACAGGTGTCCTGAGTGGGCTGGGGGGAGGGCAGAGTGGAAAGCAGCCCAAGGTAGTGGGGTTTTTTGTTGTTGTTGTTTTTGTTTTTTGAGACAGGGTTTCTCTATGTTATCTTAGCCATCCTGGACTCACTCTGTAAACCAGGCTGGCCTCGAACTCACTGCGATCTGCCTGCCTCTGCCTCCCAAATGCTGGGATTAAAGGCGGGCGCCACCACTGCCCAGCTCAAGGTAGTGGTTCTTAATCACCACTTTTAGGCATTTGGTAGAATGGTTTTGGTATTTCTATCTACAAAAAAAAAAAAAAAAAAAAAAAAAAGATGTCCTAAAAATGGGGTGTTTGAAGCCTTCCAAAGGAGTAGTCCTTGAGCTCCATTTTAAGCTATGTTGTTTAGAAATGACAACCTATGCAAAGCATCTCCTGAGGGTTTTTTTTTTTTTTTGAGGTTGTTGTTTTGTTTTGTTTTGCTGTTTATTGTATAGGCCTCGCCATCTTTTCTCTTCAGTCCCCAGAGTGCTGAACTACAGACAATTGCCCTTTTGCGAAGGCAAAAAACAACAATAGCAAGCACTCAGCTCAGGGTGCTAGCTCTATCCGTACTTCCTTAGCCCCTCATCACCTGTTACCTTTTTGCCTTTGTATCCAGTGCCCCACATTGGATCTCATTGATTTATACTCCAAGTTCCTAGCGATTTAGATTTTTTTTTTTTTGAGACGGGGTGTCTCTGTGTGGCCTTGGCTGTCCTGGACTTGCTTTGTAGACCGGGCTGGCCTCAAACTCACAGTGATCCATCTGCCTCTGCCTCCCAAGTGCTGGGATTAAAGGCGCATGCCACCATGCCCGGCAATTTAAAAGATTTAGAGGTTTGGTTTGGTTTGGTTTGGTTTTTTTAAGATTTAGAATATTTTAAGGGCATAAAAATCACTCATTTGGGGCTGGAGAGATGGCTCAGTGATTAAGAGTGCCGCCTATTCTCACAAAGGTCCTGAGTTCAGACCCCAGCAACCACATGGTGGTTCCCAACCATCTGTAATGTGATCTGATGCCCTCTTCCGGCCTGCAGTTGTACATGCAGGTAGAACACTGTATACATAATAATAAATCAATAAATCTTTTTTAAAAATCACTCATTTTCTGAGTATCATCATGTTTACAAACAAAGTATAATGTCTAGGTACTTTGTGGGACATGACTGCAGCTTTATTATATAATATCTTTATTTACAGGAGATAAGTCACAAGGGTAAGATAATGCCATAGCAAAATATTTTACTTGTCCCTCTCACACTCCATATAGTCAGTCATCCTGGTAAGGTTGTGTGTGTGTGTGTGTGTGTGTGTGTGCGTGTGTGTGTGTGTGTGTGTGTGCGTGTGTGTGTGTGTGTGTGTGTGTGCCTATTTGTGTGTGTACAGGGGTGTGTGCACATGAAGGCCCTTAGCACCATTCCTCAGACATCTTACTTTTTGTTTTTTAAATGCAGTGTCTCTCGGCTTTGGAATTCATTAATGGACTGCAGGGATCCACACATCTCCCCCTCCCTAGAGCTGAATAACACATGAGATGGAGAGCCAAATTTGCATCCATCTCTTTACATGACTGTATCCAAGAGCATTCAGCAAGTGTTAGACCAGGCACAAAGGCTGATGTTAAGGCCCAGACTCCAAAACAGTGGTAAACAAATAATTATGGTTCCTGCATCTAGAAAATACTTCTGAAGATCATAGAAGACCATTTCCCTGAAGATACAGCAGATCCTGGGTCAGATTCCTGCCTGTGTATTTCTACCACGTATGGGGGCCTGTGCGCTAATGATTCTGAATGGCAGAGACTGGTCACCTTGGGGGAGGCAGCTGATCACTGCAACGCCTTGGAATGACTGAGACCCATACCCTGCTCCTTCAGGTCCACGGTCCAGAACCTAGAACCAGAGGAGGAGATGCAAAAGAGCCTGTTTCAGAGAATACAGTCAATGAAACCTTTCAAGGACAAAACAAAACAAACAAACTCAAAACCCCCACACCTACATCTCAGTCAACTGTGCAGAATTTCTGCTTCAATTTTTAAACATCTTCATTTCTTTTTAAGTTGTTAGGACTCTGCCACAGTCCAAAGTCAAACAGTCCAATAAGACAGTCAGGGACCCACCTCACTCCCTTGTCTGTTCCCACTCCTCCATTTTTTCCTATAGATATTCCATTTCGTTTTCTGTTCTATTACCTCCCTCTCAAAGCGTGGATTGGGACTTTTGCAGTGTTTTGAAGTGTTTGTTCTTCCTTTGGAACAAGGGTGTTGGCATGCAGAAGAGCTCTTCCCGTGCCAAAGCGCTGTTCTGCGAGGCTCAGAAATGTCTTAGCCTTTCTAAAAAGCATTTTGATTCTATCTTACAGGAACGAATGCTTCCCATTTGGGGTCCCGGATGAGTCTCCGTTGTCACAGCCCTGCTTCTTTGTGAGTTAGGAAAGCAACACTACCTACCCATCTCAAACCGATGGGTACTACAGCAGCTACTGTAAGTAGAGAATTTGTGAGAAAGCTTTAAATGTCAGAAGGGAGAGTTTGACCTCAATACAGATGTTCTTCGTGTACAAAATGTTTCGGTGTCTTAGATAGTAGAGTGGATCTTGGCTTCAATGCAAGCTCTGTTCCTTTTTTTTTTTTTTCCTGAGACAGGGTTTCTCTGTGTAACCTTGGCTGTCCTAGACTCACTTTGTAGACCAGGCTGGCCTCAAACTCATAGAGATCCCCTTGCCTCTGCCTCCCAAGTGCTGGGATTAAAGATGTGCACCACCATGCCCAGCTGCAAGCTCTGTTCCTTGATAAATTCTCTTTACTTCCCCAAGCCCCCTCTCCCTGAGGCAGGGGAGGAACCCTCGTATGTAAAGGTAATCACTTGCTATCAAAAATTAAATGAAGACCTTATTGATTGTCGTGGTGACCATGACAAGAAACAAGATGCCTTTACCATCAGCCATACTTTCGACTGCTCTCTTTATATTGACTTGTAACAAAAGTTCCGGGCAATTCTGTTTACTTAATATCTAAACTGGGCTGCATGCTGATGGCTGTGCACATACTTCTGGAAGGCCTCAGCTACACCATACTTCCTGGAAAGCAGTGGGCCCAGGGTCTGCACCATGATTCTCATATACCCATGACATTTTGCTGGACACTGAACCCTGGGTTTGGGGAGAAAGCCATGCCATTAATGTTATAGATTTTTCATGTTTTCACTGCTCTGGTGTGTTCCTAGCTTCTCCATTATGACTGCCTTTTCTTAGACAGTAATGTAGGCAAAAGCGCTAAAATAACAGGACACATTACAGGCTCATCATTTAGAGATCAAAGAAATTACATATGTGATTCCACTGACACAAGCTGCTGGCAAGCACATAGAGAGAGAAGACAGATCAGTGCTTTCCAGGGCCCGGAGAAGGCAGAAATTGAGAGTGATTGCTAGGTTTTCTTTGGGAGTGATGAAATGTTCCAAAATTATAGTACTGATGGATGAATAACTCTGGGAATAGACTACGAAACCCAATGTATTATACATTTTAAAGGTGTGAATGTTATGATATGGGAATTGCATCTCAATGAAGCTGTCACTTTAAAAAATGATTAAGCATATTTCTTCCTCCATGTCTCCTATGAGGCATGCTCACGCCCAGACAGACAGAGGACAACACTGCAGAGACTGCATTTTTCACTGAGGAACAGCTCATATTACTATATTAATATTTAGCAACAGCTTTCCAGTCTTCTAAACCTTCATTTGCTAGGAGTAAAACACCTTGGAAACAGGGTAAAGCAGTCTCTCTCTCTCTCTCTCTCTCTCTCTCTCTCTCTCTCTCTCTCTCTCTCTCTCGTGTGTGTGTGTGTGTGTGTGTGCGCGCCCGTGCACGTGCGTGTGTGCATGTATGTGTGCGGGCGTGCGTGCGTGTGTGTGTGTGTGTGTGTGTGTGTGTGTGCGCCCGTGCACGTGCGTGTGTGCATGCATGTGTGCGGGCGTGTGTGTGTGTGTGTGTGTGTGTGTGTGTGTGTGTGTGTGTGTACCATTTTTTCAGATGATAAGTATACCTAGTGAGGCAAAAACACTCCGGGAAAGAGGCCAGTACACATATTTCAGATAATTCAAAGTATTTTTTTCCCATTGTGTAGCCTTGGCTGTCCTGGACTCACTCTGTAGACCAGATGGCCTTGAACTCACAGTGATCCGCCTGCCTCTGAGTGCTGAGATTAGAGGCATGAGTCACCACTGTCCAGTTTAACTCCAAATTTTAATGTACTGCTGGGGAGCCCTGGCTTTGGGAGAAACTCCTCATGTCATTTCTCTCAGATTCTAAGCGTGGGCCAATTTTTGCTCAACAGTTGCTAGACATTCAATCCATCTTCCCATTTTGAATGATCTGTCAAGGGTGCTCACAAAGCAGGGCTCAGAACACACCTTCTCCCACGCTTCGGTGAATCAGATCCCTTCTAAAATTCAGTTGAATAAATGCTCATCATGTGCCCACGACACAGTCACCATTAAAGGAATCAGACAGTTTCTCAGGCAGTCTTCTCTCCCTCACTGTGTGGTTGTTCCTGGGAGCAGGATTTTTATTGGGGGCCAAAATACTCTAGGAAAGGGACAACGTTGATGCGTATCATCAAAGTCCAGCTTCACGTTTGCCCTGGGTCAGCTCTGCTGATGAGTCACACTGAGAGGCCTTGGCAATCTTAGTGACGCAATCCCTTGTCATGTTTCCCAAAGCTCCATGACATTTTACATCTGCACTCTCTATATGGTCTGTCAACCTTAGGGCCCATCTGTCCCATGGACCTCCAGAACCAATGCAGGGCTGTGTCTATGAAGCCTCTGAGTCCTAGGCATGACTCTGTCACAGACTCCGTATGCAGCTTTGACTATCAGGCTTCCCCCTTCCCTTTCTGAAACACCCTAAACGAAGGCGTCAATGCACCCCGTAGCTATCTAACACAGTTTCCCTGTGGTGCATTATCTTAGAACAGATCCAAGAGGTGGAAGGCTTAATGTGGAGACCAAGGCTGAGAATACGTCAGTAGGATACTGCCAAAGCGAACAAAAGAGGGGTCTATAGTGAAAAGTCATGAGCAATTCAACTTGAGTTTATATAGGCTGATTTTTTTTTAATGCCAGTGATTAGTAATTTGGGGGAATGTTTATGCTTTTCCTGACTTAGGAAGCAAACTTGAGTTAGGAAGGGACTTGAGAGATAGATGGATTGGCAAAGTGCATGCCATGCAAGCATGAGGACATCTACTATCAGTACCCTTGTCAAAAGCTGGCCATTGTGGCATATGTTTATAATCCAAATACTGGAGAGGTAGAGACAAGTGGATCCCAGGGGCCTCACTGGACAGCTAACCAAGCCAAGTTCCAGGCCAATTAAAAACAGGGAATTGTTAGTCTACAGCTGGACCTGTGGCCTCCACGTGCACATGCACACACGTACACAAGTATGCAGACACACCCAATGCATATACACACGCATACAACCTGCACATACACAACATGCATACTTCTTAATGAATTGAATAAAAATTTAAAGATTCTTTTGCTATGCAGTAGTGGCCCACACCTTTAATCTCAGTGCTTGAGAGGCAGAGGCAGATGGATCTCTGTGAGTCCCAGGCCATCCTAGTCTACAGAGTGAGCTCCAGGACAGCCAGAGCTACAGAGAGACCCTCTCTCAAAAACAAGATTTATGTAAGTGTGTGTGTGTGTGTGTGTGTGTGTGTGTGTGTGTGTGTGTGTGTGTGTGTGTGTTTTGCCTGTCATAAGAAAGCATCAGATCCCCTCGGATTGGAGGTGCAGTAGTTAGCTGTGCTATGAGAGGTAAGACTCAAACCTGGGTCCTCTAGAAGAATATTGCTCTTAACCGCTAAACCATCTCTCCAGCTACAGAAATGAATTATTTAAAAAAAAAAAAAAAAGAAGCCAAACAAGAAACTAAAACAGGGACCACAAAGGAGAAATGGGGTGTTGAGGAAAGGAAGGGAGCATAGTAGACTAGATGTACCATGAAATTGGAAAGGGGGCTACCGGGTGTAGAAGCATGTGAGAAAGTGAAGGCAGTGTGGGAGAAGAAGTTGAAAATGGTCAACAAAAACAAATTACATTTGAAAAATCCCTTTGCTGACCTCAGTCTCCTGAACTCAAGCAATCTCCTGTCTCAACATCTTAAGTAGCTGAGACTACATATTTGAACCACAGCATCTGGCTGTTCCAGACCAAAGGAACGCTATGTCTCTCGCAGTTAGTGGAGGACTCGGAGAACACCTTTAATAATGTTGTCAGGCTTCCCACAAAGGAAAGCAGAGGGACAGCACGTGACTGTCTGCAAGCCTCTTCAGTTCCAGGCTTTGCCAACAGTGTAAGAAAATGGGCAAGTTTTCTGGAGAAAACACACACACACACACACACACACACACACACACACACACACACACAGAAGTTAGTGTGGTCCAACCTGCCTGCCCCCTTAGCTGCTGTAGTCTTAGCTATAAGCACAGCAACTGCAGACTGCCCGGCCTTCAGGCACATCGTGTTCCCTCCTTTACACTGACTGCTCTCATGGTTTCCCTTTGTCTCCATCAGATAAGTACAATTCTGCCAAAATCTGGATCAAATACTACCACTATGTCTTATGAACATTCAACCCACACAAAATGGCCTGCAGAGTGGATTTCTTTCCTTTTCTCTTGTTACCAAGGGCAACGCTGTGGTATAAAATGACAAAGTCAATAGATGTGTGGCAGATCTCTGGCTAGACTTATCCCTTTCTTCAACTACGCAACACACATTAATCTCCCATTTGAAGACATCTCACAAACATAATAGAGTATTCTGGCTAGAGAGATGAGCCCAGGATTCAAACAATCTGATTTTCAGCTCCAGCTTTGCCACTAACGGAATGAACAGGGCATGTGAACTGTTACTCGGTTTATCTCTGTAAAATGGACATAGTACTCATCTCAAAGGGCTACTTCAGAAATGAGGTGAGAATGCCTGACATACAACCAAATGCTCAGTCAGTCAGTGACCCCTCATATTGTTGCACAGAGCCTGGAGTATAGCCATGGGTAACTCATATTTGAGTGAGCATTTAAACACAGTAAGGCCTTAGGGGCTCAAGTTATTGGGACACCAGGACCAGCTGGGTTACTCAAGAAAGCTCTTGCCCTTGACCTCATCAATGCCTCCCATTGTTTCTTTTTTCTTTTTCTTTTTCTTTTTTTTTTTTTATGGATGTGGCTCAGTACATATAATTGTTAGATAGATTGTTGAGTTGTCTGGTATTGGTGCTTCCCAACAAACTAAGTTCTGCAAAGGTGGTGGTTTGTTTTTTGTTTTTCGAGACAGGGTTTCTCTGTGTAGCCTTGGCCATCCTGGACTCACTTTGTAGACCAGGCTGGCCTCGAACTCACAGCGATCTGCCTGCCTCTGCCTCCCGAGTGCTGGGATTAAAGGCGTGCGCCACCACGCCGGGCAAAGGTTTGAATGAGAAATGTCCCCCATAGTCTCCAGCTTCTGGCCACTTGGTCCCCAGTTGGTTGTGCTGTTGGGGGAGACTTAGGAAGGTTGGTCTTGTCGGAGAAATGATATCACTCGTAGGCTTTGAGAGCTTAAGGTCTTAGGCTCCTTGCAGTTTGCTCTCTCTCTCTCTCTGCTTCAGGCTTGCCTTGCAAGTTGGGAGTTCTCACCTTGGTGCTCTGGCTGCCACACCTGCTGCCCGCTATGCTGCTTCCCCTCCCTTGTGTGCTCCACCTGGCTGGGACTAAAAGGCAAAAAATCAACTCTTTCTCCCACAAGTTGCCTTCATTTCGGTGTATCTCACAGCAGCAGAAAAGTAACTAATATAGCGAGGCATCCTTTGGCCACATTTGCCAACCTGGACCAGTGCCACGAAGGAGGTGCTCAAAAAATAGTCAGCCAACTAACAAACGAGTAAGAGAAAAATCCAAAAAGGAGAATCTATGATTTGGGTGGCCCTGAGGATACTTAAAAATTGAATAGAAAGCTGGGGATAAAAAGGACGGGCCTTTAGTACCAGCCACTTAGGAGGGAGATTGAGGCAGGAAAGATAGGAGTCCAATGCCAGCCTGGGCTACAGAGTGAAATCTTGTCTCAAAAACAAACAAACAAATTACCTCACAAAGTGTTGATTGAGAAAATAGAGCAAAAGTTTCTAAATGAGAGAAAGTGGCTCTTTGATGCTCAGTTTTCAGAGGAGAGTATTGAGACTTGGGGAGGCAGGTAGAGAATTCCCTTGAAAATAAGGCCACTTAGGAATCCATTCTGTTGGTTTTAGCTCTGGCTTCTACTATTTTTCTTTTCTTTCTTTCTTTCTTTCTTTCTTTCTTTTCTTTCTTTTTTTTTTTTTTTTTTTTTTTTGTTCTGTTTTGTTTTGTTGTTGTTTGGGTTTTTTGGGGGGAGGGGGTTGAAACAGGGTTTCTCTGTGTTAGCCTTGGCTGTCCTGGAAGCTTCTACTATTATTAACAACATGCAAATAGTCCTAGAAATGGAGCATAAATTAATTGCTATTTGCCTTCTTTGCAAGAAGGGAAAGAGACCATTCCAACGGACCGCTCAAAAACGAAAACAGTGCCCTTGAGGTCATTAAAAGTATGCTAAGGAGAAGGTGATGACAAACATTACTCATCTCCAGGGTTCCTGAACCTGAACTCCAAAGTATTTGGAGTTTGCGTCACTGAAAACTGTATCTTCTTTATGAAAGTACGTGCTGTAAGTACGGGTGCTGTGTGTGGTAAGGGGAGGGTTCTGGATCCCTGCTTAGATTTCTTTGCAGGTCTGCTTAGCTTTTCTATGTCTTCTTGAGTCATTTGGATAATATATGTTTTACCGGCCTCAACCTTCTAAGTGCTGGGGTTATGGGCATGCACTACCACACTGCATTTGCCTTCAGCATTTGTTACCCTGAGTTTCAAAGGGTGATTCCCCCCCCACCAATATTGTTTGTTATCTCTCTATGTCCACAAGGTTTAAGTTTTATGGAGGTATAGCAGTCAATTTCTTCATTCCTGGTTTTTTGGAAACACCTCCCGAGGCAAAAATCAGAAATTATCTTTTATGCATGTAAATTTAGTTTCAATGTATACTATGATTATTTGCCCAATTCTGAATCATTTTAGCAACATTTACTGAACAATCACTCTTGTTGCTTTGCTTTTTTGGGTTTGTTTTTTGTTTTTTGTTTTTTTCTTTTTTGTTTGTTTTTTCGAGACAGAGTTTCTCTGTGTAGCCTTGGCCATCCTGGACTCACTTTGTAGACCAGGCTGGCCTCGAACTCACAGTGATCCGCCTGCTTCTTCCTCCCGAGTGTGGAAATTAAAGGTGTGCGCCACCACGCCCGGCCCTCTCATTGCTTTGCAATCTACTTTTGGCCTCATACTTTGACGCATGTGTTCACAGTCACAGTCTTGTTTTTTCTCTAGGCTTTCTGTTCTCTTCCAATGATCAGCAGCAATTTCCAAAAGTGTTTTAAAGTTTCTTTTTCATAGTACATTTCAACAGCAATGCTCTTCTTTACCACTTTTTCTTTTTTATTAATTTATTCATATTACATCTCAATTGTTATTCTATCCCTTGTATCCTCCCATTCCTCCCTCCCTCCTCCCATTTTCCTCTTACTCCCCTCCCCTATGACTGTGACTGAGGGAGACCTCCTCCCCCTGTATATGTGCATAGGGTATCAAGTCTCATCCTGGTAGCCTGCTGTCCTTCCTCTGAGTGCCACCAGGTCTCCTCACCAAGGGGAAGTCTTTACTGCTTTTTCTTAGCCATTTGTTAATTTGCTTTTCCAGACAACTAGTTCATTATTTTTGTTTGTATAATCTTGGGCTATTTATCCACTCTTCTCTACCTTAGCTTACTCATCTGCAAGATGATAATTTAACAATGGAACTTGGAATAGTGCCATATACACATTACATATCTTAACTGCCATATGTATGTGTGTGTTACATGTGTTAACTGGTGTGTGTGGGGTTTTTGTGCAGGTGCATGTGTATGTATGTGTGTGTCCTTTGTGTGTGCACGTACAGCACTAGAGACAAAGAGGGAAAAAAATGGCAGTACTCTACCTCAGTGTTACCACACCTCATCACTAACGTCATGGCTCCTCGGCACTTTATGACTGCAGTGGTGGCTCAGCTTCTTTGAAGTACATCTCTGGTGTTCAGAGAAAATATTGTAGAAATCACTTCATATTCTTCTTACCCATTGTAGCTAATGAATCTTTCTTTGTATCCATGGCTATGCTGATTTCGGCTTTGCACTCACTGAAATGTGAACCTGTTGCCTTCAGTTCCAATAATAGGGATGGCATGAAATACTCCGCTTGCCATATGTAAAATATCGGTGCTTATTATTATTACTATTAAGTGTAAGTGAGTGTATTGACGGTATGAATCCCAGTGGTAAGATCAGGGTATAAAGTTTAAACAACGGATTCATACATATATAAAAAATATGCTAAGCCACTGAGACAAATGGAATTGCCTGAGGTAAGGACCAAAACAGATGCTGTCCCATGAGATGTACCACTCCAACATTTCACTGCCTAGAAAAAAAAGCCCGGTGGAGGCTAATGGGGAGTAGCCAGTGAGAAAAGAGAGAGACACCAGAATCTGGGTCCTGGTAGTCAAGAAGGGAAAGTACCGTAAGGTGGCAAAGCTCAAATCTTGCCTAATGATCTTGAAAGACAGGGTTAAAGTAAGGTCCAGATGATTAAAGCCTAAAGATGAAAGGTAAAGAGGCAGCGAGGAAGCAAAAGCTTCATAGAAGTGTGGGTGGAGTAGAAAATAGGAGGCTGGATGCAGAGAAAATACAGACAGACAGCGCTTTGTTGAGCTGTGGATGCACATTGGGCAGAATGGTGGAACAGTAGCTAGAAGAAAGATCTGAGGATCAGAAGAAGGTGTTTTTAAAAGACAAGGCATACTTGAGCATGGATCTGCAAGCATGAGGAAATAAACCCGATAGAGTGGAATGGAAAGAGGATACCCGTGGGAGCCTCAGCTTTGAGAATATGTGAGGCAAATGAATGAATGCCCAGTTCAAGGGCCAGGCCCTCGGCTGGAGGAGAAGTCTCTTTACTGTGCCCAGAAGGAAAACAAGGAGCATGAATACAGATAGAGTCGGTAGCCTTGGGAGGGAAGAGTCTAGATCTTTCTTTCTTTTCTTTTTGTTGTTGCTGTTGTTGTTGTTGATGATGATGTTGTTGTTGTTGATGATGATGTTGTTGTTGTTGTTGTTGATGATGTTGTTGTTGTTGATGTTGTTGTTGTTGTTGATGATGTTGTTGTTGTTGATGATGATGTTGTTGTTGTTGATGATGTTGTTGTTGTTGATGATGATGTTGTTGATGATGATGATGTTGTTGTTGTTGATGATGATGTTGTTGTTGTTGATGATGTTGTTATTGATGATGATGTTGTTGATGATGATGTTGTTGTTGTTGTTGATGATGATGTTGTTGTTGATGATGATGTTGTTGTTGATGATGATGTTGTTGTTGTTGTTGATGATGATGTTGTTGTTGATGATGATGTTGTTGTTGTTGTTGTTGTTGTTCAGGACAGGGATTCTCTCTGTAGCCCTGGCTGTCCTGGAACTCACTCTGTAGACCAGGCTGGCCTCGAACTCACAGCGATCCACCTGCCTCTGCTGGGATTACAGGTGTGTGCCACCACGCCCGGCTTAGATCAGCCTTCTTAATGAAATAAAATATGAAAGCATCGGTTGGGTATGAGACCAGAGAAGGGCAACTGGAGACTGGAAGGGCATGGAGATGATGCAAGAGAGTCTTCCCAGAGGATAAGAGAAGGGACTGCAACAATGAAGTACGACTGTTGGGCAGCAGAATCCACTTTTGAGTTATGTTTAAATATTTTCAATTAAGCTTCTCTCTCTTGTTTATCCCCGGGTAGTTACTGATCTGCATCCTGAAATATTTTACAATAAATAATATGCATTTGTCCCAAAGTATTTTCTGTTTTGATACTATCTTTATAATTTAACTTTTATTGTTTATTGTTAATACCGAGAAAGAATTAGTGTTTAAGTCAACCCATCAGTTTTTATTTATGTATTAGTAGCTTGTGTGTACAAATCCACTGGATTTTTCTGCATACCTGATCATGCCACTTGTAAGTAAAAAGTTCTCTTACCTTTTCTAACTTTGTTTTAAGGGTTTTCTTTTGATCATTTTCAGAGTTATTGCATTTAGGTCCTTTTCGTGTATGTTTTACTATTTCCTTGTTTTAAATGATTATTCATGTAAGCCGGGCATGGTGACACACACCTTTAATCTCAGCACTCGGGAGGCAGAAGCAGGCGGATCACTGTGAGTTCAAGGCCAACCTGGTCTACAAAGTGAGTCCAGGACAGCCAAGGCTACACAGAGAAACCTTGTCTCAAAAAACCAAAAAAAAAGAAAAAAGAAAAAAAAATCTTTTCATGTAAATGTTAAATGTGACTCCTCTCTTTTAAAGTTTATTTTAATATGTATGGATTTTTGCCTGCATGTAAACCTGTGCACAATGCATGAATAGCGTGTCATCCTCTCATTGGCTGGCTCTGGAGAGAAAGCACAGCGTGTAGGGATGTTCAGAAAGTCAGTTGATTGCATATAACACCTGCAACAGAGGCCAGAAAAGGGCGTTGTATCCCCTGGGACTGGAGTCACAGAGGTTTGTGAGCTACCATGTGAATGCTGGGAATTGAACCCAGGGCCGTCTGGGAGAGCAGCCAATGCTCTTAACCTCTGAGTTACCTCTCCAGCTCCTTTTGTAGAGGATAATCAACAGCAATAAACCAAGCAACAAGCATTTTATTAAGTCACGTATTCCTAGGTTATTTATACCTGTCTCTTTTTCCTACACTATAAAAGATGCCCACTGTGTGTCCTGTGGAATAGAAATCTCTGTACTCGCTTCACCACACCTTTGTAATGTAGCTATTGAGTCTGACCATTTGTTGAACACGTTTTCTCTAAAGTGCATTGGGATTCTCAGAAAAAAAGAAAGAAAGAAAGAAAAATCAGATGGAAAAAAAGCAGTACAAAAAAAAAAAATCCAGGTGGCTGTAGGGATGTGAGCTTGCATGTGGGTCCTCAATTCTCTTCCATTGATCAGTGTGTCTAACTTGAAATCTGGCATGGTAATTTCTCCCACAATGTTTGTTCTTCTTGTTGTTGTTCAGGATTGTTTAGACTATTCAGGATCTTTTGTGTTTTCATATAAAATTTAAGATTTTTTTTTTCCACTGGAAAATGGTGGCACACTTAATCCCAGCACTCAGGGAGACAGAGACAGGTGATCTTTATGAGTTAGAGGCCAACTTGATCTACAGAGCAAGTCCAGGACAACCAGGGCTACACAGAGAGACCCTGTCTCAAACAAAACAAAACAAAATAATTCACTGGTAATGTTGTTATGTCAGTCCTGTTTAGGCAACCATATTGTTGAACGTTGCTGGGTGCCTCTTTCCTGTCATTTCTAGGGTACTCGAGCTAGCAGCAATATTTCTATAGCAGAGAAAAATAGCTAAGAGTTAACTGGTTGCTTTGGTGATCCTGCCACAAAAAAAGAAAGAATCAACTCTAGGCACCTTATAAGGAAAAGATGTTTATTTAGAAGTTTGGAGTTTGACTCAAGCATTCACATAGTTCTGATGAAGACTCTCTCAGCTGCATTACACAATGGCAGCTGTGTGTGTGTGTGTTTATGTTTGTATTTTGTGTGTATGTCTGTGTGTGAGAGTGTGTGCCTGTGTGTATTTCTCTCTCTCTCTGTCTGTCTCTGTCTGTCTGTCTCTGTCTCTGTCTGTCTCTGTCTGTCTGTCTCTCTCTCTCTCTCTCTCTCTCTCTCTCTCTCTCTCTCTCTCTCTCTCTCTCGCGTGTGTGTGCGCGCGCGCGCGTGTGGTCTCACCTTTTTGTGGAGACATCAGGTTTCAATTATTGGAGTTGCATCTCAATGACCTTACCTTAATTACTTTCTAAACATTGTAGGCAGATTAAGTTTCAATCCTCTTAAATACCTTAAAATGGGAATTAAATGTCAACAAATTGACCCCTAGGAGACACTCAAATTGTTTACAATACATAGCAGTGATATTGCATATGTGTGTGTGTGTGTGTGTGTGTGTGTGTGTGTGTGTGTGTGTTGCAGAGGCATGGTGTGTGTAGAAACCCACAGAAGCACTAGGAACTGAGAAATTGGTCTTTGATACCATACTGCCTGCTATTTCTTTGATGTTCTCTCCCATTTTTATCTAAGTCACCTATTTCTGGTTATTCATACTCATCTCTTTCCCCTAGACTACAGAAGATGCCCACTATGTGCCTGGTGGAGCAGTAATCTCTCCACTTGCTTCACTACTTACCAGTTCCATTTGGATGACAATGGATATGAATGGGTTAATATGATTCGAAAAGGCCCAGTATTGCTTTAGCAAACCGCTGTGTTTCCTAGGCAACACAATGCCTGCATTTCTCCTGTTTGTTCTTGTTCATAAAAGTCCCTATGGAGGGAATGGTGAAAATATTAACATTGGCCACCACTCAAGCCCTGGCTCTTCCCTTCCCCCTCCTCCTGCACTTGACCTTTGTCTCCTACTGCATGGAGAATGTTGAGGCAGTGAAGTGTGAATTCTGTAAACCTTAGGGGTCTCTCCTTCATTAGAGGGTGACCTATGATCCTTTGTCTTATCTTTGAATCTCATCCTCTCTTGTTGTATTTCATGCCACAGGGCTGAAAAATATCCCCTCCCTGGTGCCTGTGTATTCATTCTCTAAGCATCTAGAAGCTCCGTGGCAGTAGCCTAATCCATTACAGCTTTCAGAAACACAAAAATCAAACCACAAGATCTAGCTTCTCTGTCAGCTCCACTCACTGCCCCTCCCTTAGTTAAGTATTTAGCTCATTTATGCTGCTATAACAGAAAAGCACAGACGGGGTAACGTATAAATGACCTAAATTTTGGGAGCTGAGAAGGCCAGGACAGAAAAGCTCTGAGTCATCCCATTGCAGAAGCGAGTGGAGGTGAATCCTCTGATAAGGACTCCACCCTTGTGATAACATTCGTCCATTCTTGTTAATGGCACCATTGTGGCCGAGTTGCCTCCCACTAACCCCTGCCGTCCATGGCCACTACATTGGGGGTTAAGTTTGGCGTGCACATTCAAACTAAAGCATCCTGAAATAGTGTCCTCTGGATATGACAGTGCAGCTGCACTTTTCTACAATGTCAAGCCAGGCAATACTCCAACACGGCCGGGGTCAGGGTGCGGGGGGGGGGGGGGGGGGGAGGTGAGGTGCTCACAAGACACAGCTCCAAACTAAGGAGCTTGTTGGCAAGTAATGACCTCTTCTGAGGGAAGGCAAGTCAGTTTTCTTCTGTGGTATGGCCAACAGCGGAGGGTTGGTGAGCCAGTGGAAACCCTACAGCCATTCACATGCATGCGGTACTAATTGGACTCAGTGGGCTATTTTTAAAAGACGGAGAACGACACATGATTTGTAAGGAAGATGGGCGGGGGCTGTCAGGAAGGAATTAGAAAGAGTAAATGTGATCAAAATATAACATATTTCTGTATGAAATTACAAAAGAATGTGTAACAATAACAAGATTGTTTTTAAAAGCTATAGTATCAGACTTCTCAAACATAAATTTTAGAGAGCAGATCTCAACTTTTTTTTTTTTTTTTTTTTAAACGGAGTTTCTCTGGTGTAGCCTTAGCTGTCTTGGACTAGCTTTGTAGACCAGGCTGGCCTCAAACTCACAGAGATCCTTCTGTCTCTACCTTCTGCCTTCCTGAGTGCTGGGATAAAAGACATGCACCATCACGCTCAGGGATCAGATCCCAACTCTTACAATCCACTCGTTCCTGAGGCCCTCAGTACCAGGATTTATTGTCCTTCCCATGTCATATGAAAATTTGACTCTGACACAAGTAACCAGGGCTTCCTGACTACCTAGAACAATCTTTTCATAGTCATCTTTCTTGCTTTATTTACACAACACTGTGAACCTCTTCCTTTTTCCTTTGTTTCTGTCAAACCACATATCCTCAAGATGGCTCAGTGGTTCAAGGGCACTTACTGCTTTTGCAGAAGCCCTGAGTTTGACTTCCAGCACCAATGAGCTAACTTACACCCCAGAATCCAACACCCTCTTCTAGCCTCCGTGGACATTGCATGCATAGGGCACACAGATAAATATGCAGGCTAAACACCCATGTGCATAAAATTGAAATAAAAATAAAATTTTAAAACAACATACTATTACTTTCCCTTTGGTTGTCACAGTCTACACACCTTGCTAACTTAAGCCCGGCTAACCCTGTCTTGGACTTTTCTCTGTTCACTGACATTAGAAACAGAGGCAAGGACAAGCAGCCTGGCCTAGTCTTGCTGCTGCCGCCTGAGGCAGTCTCTTACCCTTGAGTGACCAAGCAAGCGTTCTTACTACCTCCCCTTCACTATTATTGCCTTTTTGTAAAAATAAAATTGAAATACAGAAACAACAACGACAAAAATAAACCCAAAACCCAAAAAACAAGATACTATCTTAGCTCTTTTGCTCTGCCTACAGTTCACTAGAAACCTAGAAATGCCTGATAACGTGGATGAATAATGCAGCTATGATGCCGTATATGCTGGAATTCGCAAAGAAATAAACCTGTCTTTTTGAGACACTAATCTTGTTCTCTTTTATTTTTCCATTTCTAACATCCCTGAGTATAAAAACAAAACATTTGAGCATCTACTTAATTATCCTATTAACCAAACAAAGGAAGCGCAATAAGAGACCCTGGGGATAAGTAAGATTCCTTCCGGTGTCCCTGGGAAAGGAGGCAGCTGCTAACCGACTCTAGCCAGTTGTCGACATACAGTACTATACAGTACTATCAGATGCTCTTGTTTTGTTCTATTGAGACAGGGGTTTGCTGTGTTGTAGTCCAAGCAAGCGATAAACAATCCTCTGCCCCAGTGGCCCAAATGCTGAAATTATAGGTATAGCCCAGCTCCATTTTTTTTTTTTTTTTTTTTTTTTTTGGTTTTTCTAGACAGAGTTTCTCCTGTGTAGCCTTAGCTGTGCTGGACTCACTTTGTAGACCAGGCTGGCCTCAAACTCACAGCAATCCACCTGCCTCTGCCTCCTGAGTGCTGGGATTAAAGGCGTGCACCACCACTGCCTGGCTGCAGCTCCATTTTCTAATACATGATAGAAATACAGCAAACCCCCTAAGTACAATCTAAGTATTTATACTTATACCCACAAATAAGTATAGTCTTCTCCCCTCATTGAGGAAACTTCTCTTTAAAACAGATAGAAACCACTACAGAAAACCACAATAAAAAATGCAGAGTTGGCCGGGCGTGGTGGCGCATGCCTTTAATCCCAGCACTCGGGAGGCAGAGGCAGGCGGATCGCTGTGCGTTCGAGGGCCAGCCTGGTCTACAAAGTGAGTCCAGGATGGCCAAGGCTACACAGAGAAACCCGTCTCGAAAAACCAAAAAAAAAAAAAAAAAAAAAAAAAAAGCAGAGTTGTTGAGCCCAGTCCCAATAGATGTATCTACAAACCACTCACGAGATGAACAAAGATGACACTGATGGACAGGTCAAACTGGTTGGTAAAAGCCTGTAAGGCCTCAGGCCCACACAAATTTTCTCTACAGGCAACCAAGTAAAGCTGGGAACAGAAGTGGTCTGCCCCAGAGCAAAACACACCAATTATTTGTCCAGTGCTAAATGGTCAGCTTTGAAAACATACATACAAGTAACATGGACAGAGAAGGTTATATTTAGGTATATGTATGCACATACAAATACATATATGCATACAATAACAATTAGGAAATAAACAGCCCATGAGTTTGTAATAGAGGGTGGATATATGGGAGGGTTTGGAGGCAGGAAAGGGTAGGGAGAGGTGTTATAATTATCATCTTAAAATTAAACAAAAAAGTTACTGGGCAGGAGAGATACCTTGGAGATTATGAGTGCTACTGCTCTTCTAGGGACCCAGAGTGCAGTTCCTAGCACCCACATCATGTAACTCACAACCACCTGCACCTCTTCCAGTCCCTGTGGTCACCTTTACACACATGGAAGTCCGCTCGCGCGCTCGCTCGTCGCCGCGCTCGCTCGATCTCTCTCTCTCTCTCTCTCTCTCTCTCTCTCTCTTACTCTCTCACTCTCACACACATACACACTCTCACACACACCTCTCTCTCTCTCATACACACACACTCTCTCTCACACACACACTCTCTCTCTCTCTCTCTCACACACACACACACACACACACACACACACACACACACATACTCTCTCTCTCATTTTTTTTTCTTTTTTCTTTTTTTTTTTTTTTTTTTTTTTGGTTTTTCGAGACAGGGTTTCTCTATGTAGCCTTGGCTGTCCTGGACTCACTTTGTAGACCAGGCTGGCCTCGAACTCACAGCGATCCGCCTGCCTCTGCCTCCCGAGTGCTAGGAATAAAGGCGTGCGCCACCACGCCCGGCTCTCTCTCTCATACACACACACTCTCTCACACACACACACACACACACTTCTCTCACACACACACCTCTCTCTCACATACACACAAATAAAAAAGTAGTCTAAAATTTTTAAAAATAAAAGTTTTGCACTTTTCCTTTTTAATCAGCTCTGTATCAGTTTCTTGAGATACAGCTAAAAAGCCTATAAAAAGAGCTAAGGAAGAAGTATATAGAGGATCTTTCTGTCCCCTACTTTTAACTGTAATCTTTTCTTAAATTAAAAGAACTTCAAAGTCAAATAAACATGCGTTTGATTTGGCCCTAATCACCAAGGCCAACAGTTGTCACCCTTGACTTAGCACAGAGTGCAATGAGCCTTGGAGAGACCTCTGCCCTGTGTTCTCTTAGTGATCTAGTTCAACACCATTGATTTCAACTACCACCTACACAGGCGCCTAGCACCTGTCTTTGTTTCTCCAAGACAGACCTGTACCTGAGACACAAACCCAAATATCTGCCTGGGAACATGACTGGATGTCTTCACCAGGATGCGCCTGCTATCTGTGTTTGTTAAAGCACGAGTTTGCATGTGATTCATCACCTCACCTGGTTCAAATGGGGATCCTGAGCCAGTATGTTAGATATACTACACCAAGGCCTTGCATCTCTAGAGAGCTCCCATGTAAAGCCAAAGCCATTGGCGGTCCAGGTACCATCCTTTGAGACATGGCTCGGCTTAAACATAGAGTGTTTTCTGCAATTTTACTCTTCTCTTCATGTATTTTCTAAGTCCCGTCTACTCTACCCAGGTCTGTAACATGTACCTTAGCTATCTTGGAATATAGACCTTCACTCTCACAACCTTGTTGCGAGACAACCCCCCTGCCCCCCCCCCCCGCCCGCCAATTTCCTCCTCCGGTAAGACTTTCCACTAATACCATTGTTCACTTTCCAACTTGCTGATTTCAGCCATAATGCTCTTGCCAGCATGATACTTCCAAAAAGAAAAAATGAGCTCACAGAGTGAGCACAGGCTCGGAGTCCAGAGTGCTAGAATTCAATCCCACTGCAACCTCTCACTAGCTATGTGATTTGGGGCAAGAAACTTCTCCTTGTATAGTTTTCTTACTTATACAGAACAAACTGATACTGTAACCTAGCTGGTGAGAGGGGATTAGAGAAATAGAGTACTTGAATACTTACGGCACTCAATAACTACATACTCTCTGAAATGTTGGGTCATTCCCAGCTGCAGCATGGTTGGAGTGTTGAATGCAAAGAGGAAGTAGAAGAGAGAAGCAAACAGGCCAGATCAGGAAAGGCTGGGTTTCCTGGGAAACTGATGGAAAGCAGCACATAGGAAGTTTACTGATAAGTGCTTTGGGCATCTATACCCAAAGGGAAAGGAAAGGAAATATAAAGCAGCAGCGGAAGCTAGCCTGCCACGTGTTCTTAGGCAAGCTTCCACTCATCTCTCAGGGAGTGGGGCAAGAGAAAGAGCTTTATATCTCTGTATTAAACATTTACTGCCTGCAGGCTGCACTGATAAGGAGGTATGACTTGGGTAGGAAGGTCTGTTCAACCCAGGGCAAGCTCTAAGGATCTACTTCCAAACTCTCAGCTGCCAACACTTGGAGAGGTTGAGCAACCAGAGTCTGAGTGCTTGGATCCTGACGAGGTTGAAGGTGAAATTCGAATAGCGCACCAGTTAGGTAAACCTTGCTTCAGACTTTGGACTTACTTTCACTGTCAACAGGGAGCAATTAAAAGGTTTTTCCAGAATAGGGAAAAGCTATGTCATATCTCTACGCCTTCACTCATGTAGCGTCTTCTACTTGATTTCTTCGGAACCAATTTGGAATCATGTGGGGATGTTTGTGCAATTGTTAGAATGGAGATACCATGGCTCAATGGTAAACAGCCAACATTTAGATCCAGGCTGATGTGAGCTCTGACCCGATTCTTTACTGCTGAATAACATTAAGGAAGTCCCTCCTTTCCTCTCTACCTACGTTTCCTCAGTTGTGAAATGGAGATAGAGAATATAACCAAGTATCTGCACATAATCCATGCTCAGATAATGTTAGCTACTATTAAAGATGCAAGAGTCCCAGGCTGCCACAGTTTGCTTATCTGTTGCTGTGATAAAGCATTGACCAAAATCAACTCAAGGGAAGGGATTATTTCATCTTACCACTTCCCAAAGGGAAGATGGGACAAGAACTCAAAGCATGGACCTGCCAGCAGGAACTGAAGCAGAAGATGGTGACCCACTTGGAAAGAGTTGGGCAGATGCTTTTGGGTCTCCATCACAGAGGCAGCAATTACTGTTCCTGTCTAGAGACTTAATACCTAGTTAGCAGCTATGCCATTTTGTTTTCTGTGTTTTGCATTTTAAACATTTCTTCTGCTTTTTTTTTTTACGATAATAAACATAATTCATGCTCACTCACAAAGAAGAAAGCAAAAATGACCACAATCTCATATTCAAAGATAACTATTATTAACTTTTAGGTGTATCTCCTTCAGCCTTTTCCTCTTATGCATGTGGACTTAGCATAATGCAGGTCCACAGTCAGATAAATTCAATTCCACAAATAGTACTGAGTGCCTACTGTATTTCAGGTACTGTTTTGATTTCTAAGTGTTGCTTATTTTTGTGCATAGGTGTATTGCCTGTATGTATTTCTGTGCACCAATTGTATCCCTGGTGCAGGAGGAGGCCAGACAAGGGCACTGGTTATGATGTGGGTTCTGGGAATCCACCCGGGTTGTCTGGTAGAGCAACCAGCACTTTTAACCACTGAGCCATCTGTTCAGTCTTCAAATACTGTTCTAAACACAAGAGACACAGCAATGAAGAAAATAGACACAATATCTGTTCTTTGTATAACTTATATTAAAGTCAAAGAAATTAGCAAAAATTAGAAATGACATGTATATCATTAGGAAGCAGTAAATGTGACGAGGAAAAGGAAACTGGAAGCCAGGAGAGATGGAGGACGTTTCCAAATCCAGCACTTTAGAGGCTACGCAGAAGAGTAAAGAGTGCAAGGTCAGTTTGCATTACATAATGAGTTCCAGGCTAGCCTTGGCCACATAGGCCACTCTGTCCCAAAATTCATTAATTAATTGGTGGATAGAGACAGGAGATGAGGAGTGGAAGGGACTATTTCAAGAGTGGAGAAGGAGGGTGTGACCTATGAAGGAATCTGGCCAAAAGAATCATAAGTAGGAATTCTGACTTGAAAATGTGCCTAGTTGCTGAATGGTTATTGGGGAAGCCACTGCAGCTTAAGCACAAGCATCAGGGGAGGCAGTGGTAAGGGAGGATCTAAGGTTCTAAAGGTAAGAGTGGGTGGGACAGAGCAGATTCTCCTGAGCCTTGCAGTATACTGTCAAGGCTGTTTGTGTTTACTATGAGATGAACATTTGGGGATGTTTAGGTGATTTCCATGTTTTTCCTATTATGTGTCATGCTTTGTAATTTTCCTACATCAATCTGTGTCCAGATTTTGGAACATGTCCCTAAGAAAATTCCTAGAAGTTACCATCTTTATAAAATAAATGTTAGGAATAATTTAAGGTAGTTATTGCATATTGCCCAGGGTTTTTTTTTCTTTTTTTCTTTTTCTTTTTTTAGAAAGCCTATACCCAGTTACAACATATGTCAGTTCAATAAATATTTGAGAGCTTACTATGTATCAGACATGGTCTAGGGACTTGAAATAAGCTAGTGAACAAAATGAATCTTGTATTCTAGCAATTTCCTTCTTGCCAGCATGGGTCAGAATACTTGTTGTCATGTTTATGACTGCCAACTCCAAGTAGTTCCACTTTTAAAAACTCCAAGGGGAGGGAAAAAGAATGCACCACTAGTTTCAACAATGAAAACTGATACACTATTCCTTTGGATTCAATTAGCACTGTGGTCACATTATTTCAAAAGCTCTTTAGATCCATGGAAGATTATTTAAAGAAGGCAGTTTGAAATGGGTAAAAGACTGAATGTGTGTCTGGGGTCAAGTACATAGGATCTAGGGCTTGTTTTCCAGCCATAAGCACGTACAGTGAAAGTCTGATGTTATGCGGAGGGATTTTTCATAACAAGCCCCTTGGCTACTTCTAGGTAACTTGAGAACTGCTACCCTGGATGACGTCTGTCCACCCAGCACAGATTCTAGCAAAAGCGAGAAAGGTGGGATGCTCTTGAACAATCTCAGTGTTCCAGGTTTTAGAATGCAGATTTTCCACTCTCCACATAAAGAAAAACTTCTTTCCCAGGTCTGGAAAGATGGCTGCACAGTTAAGAGCACTTGTTCTTCCAGAGGACCCTGGTTCAATTCCCAACACCCACATGGTGACTCACATCAGTCTGTAATTCCAGTGCCAGGGGATCCAACGCCATCTACTGGTTTCTGTAGGTTCAAGGCATCCATATGGTGCGCATACATAAATATGTACAAAATATTCATACACATAAAATAAAAGAATTAAGTATTTTTATTTATTTATTTATTTATTTTGGTTTTTCAAGACAGGGTTTCTCCTTTCTCTAATCCATTCCCCTCCCAGAAGGACATTGGGCTGAATAGCCAATGGCTGGCCCGCCATGTAAACAGTTCCTACACCTTGGAGGAAGAAGAATGAAGAGTGAAGAGAGAGAATTTAATTTTCTTCTATGTTTATCCATAATTTGAACTTTAACAGTCTTGCTATATACTTCCCAGACTTGTCTTGAACTCAGATCCTCCTGTTTCTACCTAAATACTGCTGGGATTAAAGGCTTGTGCCACTGAAACTGGTCCATTATTTATTTATTTTTATTATTCTCATCATCATCATCATTTTGCTTTTTATTTAATTTATTTATTTTGCTTTTTTTTTTCTAGAAAGAATTTCTCTGTGTAGCCCTGGCCGTCATGAACTCCCTTTGTAGACCAGGCTGGCCTCACAGAGATCTGCCTGCCTCTACCTCCTAGAGTGCTAGGATTACAGGCTTGGGCCATGAACAAATATAACTTCAAAATGTTTGATCAGGAGTTCTCTGTGGGACCTAACGACTTCCTCTTTTTTAAAAAAAATTGTACTAGAAGAGAGTAGTCTAATATTTTGTTATTTGAAATTACTTCTAATATGATAAAATAAAATTTATGTGTGCCTGAGTTTCATTTTTGTTATTGTTTTTATTGTATATATTTAGATACTTCTTACGTTTGTAATAGTGAACATGTATAAGCATTCTTTTTTATTGTTTTTAAATAAATCATTTCCCCTAATGCTTAAAGTGACTCTTGCAGCCGGGTAGTGGCAGTGCATGCCTATGATCCCAGCACTCAGAAGGCAGAGGCAAATGGATCTCTATGAGTTCAAGGCCAGCTTGGTCTACAAATCGAGTACCAGGATAACCAGGGCTACACAGAGAAACCCTGTCTTGAAAAACAAACAAACAAACAAACAAGACTAAAATGTAAATACTTTCCCATAATGTGATGATGTTTGAATGGTCCAACTATGATCTTATCACAATATAAAGTGAATTAATTAGCCACTGTATTTGAACTTGGACCTTTGAGTTGTTTCCAGAGTTTCCATATTAAAAATGAATATGTGGTATACATTTTCCTAATGAAATGTTTGTCCTCATTCTGAGCCAGATGAATTCCTAGAAGTTGGATTACTGGGTTAAAAATTCTATTTCTAGAAGCAGATTCCATGCATAGAAAATTCTTATGGATAAGCAAAGCTGATGCCAATGTCTACTCACTCCCTTACTGGTGTATGGGAGTGCCCTCCACTTTTTTTCCCAGCATGTTAGCCTTTTTCTGCTCTCAACACTCTTCCTATAGGAAAAGGGCAGATGACAATATTATTTCCATGTAGTTTTTTTTAATTACTAGAGAAAATGAACTTTTTTTTCCGAGACAGAGTTTCTCTGGGTAGCCTTGGCTGGCCTTGAACTCACAGAGAACTGCCTACCTCTGCCTCCTGAGTGCTGGGATTAAAGGCGTATGCTGCCACCACCCAGCAAAAATTGAACTTTTTTTTGTTTGTTTGTTTGTTTGTTTTTTGAGACAGGGTTTCTCTGTGTAGTCTTGGCTGTCCTGGACAAACTGAACATTTTTACATGCTTCTTCACCATGTACACGTCCTTGTTTTCTTTATTTTGACTAGAGAATTTGACTAATAATTTTTTTCTTTCTTCCTGGCCAGCCCCCGCCCCTTACACATATGAGAGTATGGTATTGAGTGTGCATCCATGTGTGTGGGGGTGCATTTGTGTGGATGCCAGAAGTCTAGTGTCTTCCTTGATTACTCCCTCCTTAGCTATCTGGCAAAGGATAGTCTAACTAGCCTGTCTCTCCCACCCCCCAGCTCTGGCATTAAAGGCCAAATCCCAAACCATCCTGGATTTTTTTCTTTTCTTTTCTTTTCTTTTTTCCCCTTTTTTTTTTTTCCTCGAGACAGGATTTCTCTATGTTATCTTAGCAGTCCTGGACTCACTCTGTAGACCATGCTGACATTGAACTCACAGCGATCCACCTGCCTCTGCCTCCTGAGTGCTGGGATTACAGGTGTGAGCCACCACTCCCAACTCATCCTGGCTTTTATATGGGCGCTGGGGGTTGGAAATCTGGTCCCCACATTTGCATGGCAACTTGTTCTGCCTACTTACTGGGCCATTTCCTCAGCAGCTTAAAGATTTTTTTTACCAATTAAAAGGAACACTTAAAGAAAAAAATTTTTACCATATTAGTTTCAAATGAAAATAGTTTTCACAAGTTTGTTGTTTCTTTTAGAAATGTCTTCGTGGCTCAGGGTACTTTTCAAAGGGGATAATTGGATTCTGACTGTAGCTCGATGATTAAGTTGAAGAGTTTGGACAAAAGATCTGGAGGAGCCGGTTCAGTTAATCCTAAATTTAGCTCTGGGGAAAAAATGTGTGGGCTGGATATAAAGATTGTTTGGCCCATTACATTTCAAGAAGATGGAGGGGCAGCAGGGATTAAAGCAGTCTTTGCCAATAAAATTTTAATATACTTTATTAATTTATTCATATTACATCTAATTTGTTATCCCATCCCTTGTATCCTCCCATTCCTCCCTCTCTCCCATTTTCTCCTTACTCCCCTCCTCTATGACTGTGCCTGAGGGGGACCTCCTTTTTTTAATGTAGTTATTAATTTATTCATATTACATCTCAATGGTTATCCCCTCCCTTGTATCCCCCCATTCCTCCCTCCCTCCCATTTTCCCCTTACTCCCCTCCCCTATGACTGTGACTAAGGGGGACTTCCTCCCCATGTATATGCTCATAGGTTATCAAGTCTCTTCTTGGTAGCCTGCTATCCTTCCTCTGATTTTTTTTTCAGAATTTAGCCAATTCTCTGCACAAATCTCTTGCATGTCAGTGGTGGGGGCAAAATATGTACAAGCAAACAGGATTCTATGGAAAAGTACTGCTTTGGTCTGCAGATGTGTGTGCATAGCTTGGCTTTAATTATTTTTCTCCTCTTTCTTCTGTTACCCTCTCCCAGTAACAATAAAAAAAGGGCCGCCAGATTAGGTCTCTGAAGAGTAGGGGCAGCCCTTGTTTCACAGAGGCCTGCTCCCACGTAGCCTGTTAGCACATCAGAGGCCTCGATAGCTAAGATGATAAAACCTAGGAAGAATCCTTGCAAACGCCAGCATTTGTCAGCGACTATAATCAAGGTTACCATGACTGCCAAGGGTACCTTCCACAGACTTCAAATAGAAGAATGTTGCCAAGCAAAGAAACTTTGAACGTTATTCTGGTATTTTTACAGGGGGAAAAAAAAGCTCACCAAGAGAATGTCATTTGCTGATGCCTTGTGACTAAGCATAATCGATGATTTCAAAAGGATAAAAGAAATTAAGAACAAATGCAAACTCTGGTGATCTGAGCCCCAGATTTTGAAGAGTTGACAGGCCTGTGACCTGACTGGCTATCCTTCGGGTGTCAATGCAGCAGTTTGGGGGCAAGAATTGGAGGAAAACCATTCCAAAGTCGATGTGATCAAGTTGAAAGCGAGTAGTCTATGTCTGTAAGGTGAAAAGGAGTTGAAGGCATGATTTTTCAGAATCTTAAGACAGCTTCGTGGTCCTGAGGATACGGCCAGGGGAAGGTGTATGAGGGACTTTAAAATGGGAGAGAAACAAGAAGAGAAATGCAACCCTATTTTAACAGACATCATTTGCTGCGAGAAGCAAGCGGGCGGGCAGGTCGGCGGGAAGCTACCCACGGTACCCAAGAGACTGCGCTGTGTGGCAGTGAGCTGCACTAAGCTCCAAGGGAGCCATGAAACTGAAGCAGAGGCCCAGGAGGTAGAACTGAGAACTGGTCTGGGCTCTGGAATGCCAGAGCCGCTGGGGGAGGGAAGCCAAGACCCTGAGGGTACACAGGGGGCCTAGATGGAGGCCAAGCCTAGCCGAGCTAGGCGGGGTGCTTAGGTGGCCGCCGCGAAGGGCGTGGCCCGAAGGGTCCGCCCCTCGCAGCTCCACCCACTCGCAGCTCCACCCGCTCGCAGCTCCACCTACTCGCAAGGCTTTTCTTCCTCCGACACGGAGCGCTGCAGGCCACTCACTGTTCGCACAGAGGGTGGAGAAAGCCCAGTGTTCCGGAGCTCTGCCTAGCCGAGCCCAACCTTTGCTCCAAAGATCATGGCTGCCGAGGATGTGGTGGCGACTGGCGCCGACCCAAGCGAGCTGGAGGGCGGCGGGCTGCTGCATGAGATCTTCACCTCGCCTCTCAACCTGCTGCTCCTCGGCCTCTGCATCTTTCTGCTCTACAAGATCGTACGCGGGGACCAGCCCGGGGCTGGTGGCGACAACGACGACGACGAGCCGCCCCCGCTGCCCCGCCTCAAGCGGCGCGACTTCACCCCTGCTGAACTGCGGCGTTTCGACGGCGTCCAGGACCCGCGCATTCTTATGGCCATCAATGGCAAGGTGTTCGATGTGACCAAAGGCCGCAAGTTCTACGGCCCGGGTACGGAGGCAGGGCCAGGGGGCACCGGAGACAAAAGAGGGGACCCTGGCCTGGAGCGGGGCGGGAGAGAGGCCGGGGGAGGTGGGCGCCCCAAAGGAAGAGTGGGAGGGAAGGCGGGCGGCTCCCCGGGCTGGCCAGGGGCAAAAGGCGCTGGGGCCGGGGGGGGGGGGATAGGAGGGCTGCGTACCAGCCTGGGGGATGGGTGCCTGAAGGAGACTGAAGCTTGGAAGTCGTGGATGTTGGAGAAGTTTTCAAGGTAGCGGGCTTTGGGGTGGGGGTCCTGAAAACAGGGAGAGGGACTTCGGATTTGAGAAAAAGAAATGAAGGTGTCTCCAGAGAGGCCCAAACTCCTGAGAAGACGCGCGTGGAGGCCGAGGACGCTGGAGGAGCCATGGTGGAATGTAAGGGTGTGCGGAGAAAGTGGAGAAAGGGGATTAGTATAAGGTAGAAGCAGCATTGTTCCTGGTGGAGGTAGGTGTGTGTATGTGTGTGGTGTGTGTGTGTGTGTGTGTGTGTGTTGTACACTGTGCATGCGCGGTGAGTGCGTGTTTGCTGGGCACCGTTTGTCTTGGGGGGGGCGGTTGGAATGTGACATGTGTCAGGTATGTGTTTGGTATGTGTATGTGCGTGCTGTATGGGGTGGACTGAGAAGCTGGAAGATGAACAAGCGAACAAGATCGAGGGAAGGAGACTAGTTAAGGGTGCAGTAAACGAGTGTGGACTATGGGAAGGTGGTGAGACGGTCAGAAACACCATATTTAGTGTATAGTGGGGTGGGGGGACTGGGAGGCTAAAAAAGAACTTTAAAAAAATAAAATTAAATGAAGCCGGGGTAGGAAGGAGAAGTGGGAGGGTCCTGAGAAACAATAGGGTAAGGCTGTGAAGCCCGATGGGGGGGGGCGGAATTTCAGGAAAAACCAGCTAGAGAGAAAACAAGAGATGAACGGCTGCTGAACTGTTGGGAAGGGTCCCTAGAGATGAGGTTTTTCCAAATCGGATTGCCTATCAGAATCACCTGATGCTTGTGAAAAATACGGATTCCTGGCCTGACCAGCCATAGCGACACTTAATCTCCGGCGGGAGGGGGGGCGAGGGGAAGGACCAAAAAAATCTACATTTTAATAAACTCTCCTGTAGTCGAAATTGGGAATCAGCCAGATTTGGAAAGCCCTGCTTTCTAGAACATTTGGAGAGGAAGAAGAGGTTTTCGTGCTGCCAATATGGATTCCTCTAAGCACTAGGAAGTCGGGGGTGTGTTCGCATGCTCATTGGGCTGAGAGGGAAGAACAGCCAGCAGTAATCCAAACCAGACATACCCACTCCCGAAACCAGCCAATCAAAATCACATGTGCAAGAGTTTTTTTTTTTTTACCAACTCTCACCCTTCGTTTTTGCTTTCAGACATTTTAGACAAATCTATTTTCCGTCAGCATGTAACTGCAAAATAACGTGAAATCTACATATTATTTGTTTACTACAGTATCACATTATCTATAAACAATCATGTAACTACCCATAATTACTGAGCTGAACCATAAGGTAGTCAGAACAAATGCACGCGGCTTTATCAGTATGGTTGTAGTTTGCAGAGTCATCACATGGCTCCTCCGGGTGCTTTTCAGAGAGCACAAGTGGGGTCAAGCCCCACTCTAAAACCAGGTAGGTTCTAGTTTGCAGAATCATCCTGAGGAATATCGTTGTATATATAGGAATAACTACAACCAGAAGTCAACCTACATTCTAGCCTAGCTGTTGTCACTGCCCAGCATTTACAGGTTGATCCTAAGGCCTTGAAGCATATCTCAGCAATAGAGTGCTTACCTAGAATAAGCAAAGCCCCAGTCCTACAAAACACGGAGCATAAAATGTTATTTAAGAAATGTATGTAAGAAAGAGAAACCGTTGCGTCGATTGAAGCTTCAGATGACCACTCTGCGATGAAATACAATCCATTCTCCTAGTTGGTATAATTATTTTAATGTCAGAGTAGCTATCCAGCCTACTTTTAGGAAAACAAGGCATTGTTTAAAGTACACTGAATTCTTTTCATTTGCTTGTGCAATATTTAAATAACTAAATAACCACTTTAAGTGAATACAGAATGACCCGCTGCTGTCAGACAATTATGATGTTACACATACATAGTATCATTTTCCAGGTTTTATGGGGTTATTTGAAGGCACTCGTTGCAGCCTTTTTTTTTTTTTTTTTTTTTTTTTTTTGGTGAAAATTTTAGTGTTTTCACAACTATTTATGCTCATCTTTATTCTTATACTTAAAAACAGTCCCAACACTGACCTCCTTTGTTGTTAGATCTTATTTGTTGACAGTGGAGGTTATATAACACGTGGATCGGTTTTGAACCACTGATATTTGTAAAATGTCTTCTCCTGCAGATGCCTTAGGGTTCTTGTCTTAGAACCAAAGATCATTTAAAATATATCAGAATATGTTTATATGGCTCAAGTCTTGCAACCAAAGATCATTTAAAACATATCAGAATACGTTGGTAAGGAAATGTTTTTATTTGCACCTTAGTGGCTAAGAAACCAAAGCCAACTGGCTTGGCTGAAGCACCGAAAATAGAGCCAACTTGTAAATACAAAGTTGTTGGAGCTGAATTCTAACCCATGGACTGTATAGTCAGTCATTTTCTACCAAGGCCACCTCCAAAAGAATTGCTTACGCTTATATTAGCCATGTGCAGGTCATAGGAGATTGCAAATGACATTTTTATGCCATTTTACTTATTGAAGTGACAGTCTTTCAGTGTCCCTTATGCAATGACCAAAGTGCCAGTATACATGTAGCTTAAGAATAGAATTTGAAGTCAAGCAGTGGTGGCGCACGCCTTTAATCCCAGCACTCAGGGAGGCAGAGGCAGGTGGATCACTGTGAGTTCGAGACCAGCCTCATCCAGGGCAGCCAAGGCTACACAGAGAAACCCTGGAGGAGAGACAGAGACAGAGACAGAGAGACAGAGAAATGGAATTTGACATTTCAAAGGGTTTCAGAGTTGGAAAGCAATGAAGCCATCTCTGTGTGAGCCACTAGGAAGTGTATTATCTAGTAAAGAATCTGTCTTTGCTTTCATTTTGTATTTTAAAGAGGGGCCCTATGGGGTCTTTGCCGGAAGAGATGCATCCAGGGGCCTTGCTACATTTTGCCTGGACAAAGAAGCACTGAAGGATGAGTATGATGACCTTTCTGACCTCACTCCTGCCCAGCAGGAGACCCTGAGTGACTGGGACTCTCAGTTCACTTGTAAGCATTTCTTTTTATTTTGCCTGGGTCAAATTTCTTCCAGTAATGCAGCCTTATGATCAAACAAGACTTATTACTAAGCACCCTGAAACTTGCATGCATTTTGATCTGCTCCTGAATCTCGGATGGATCGAGGTCATGGCATAAAGCAATGGTTCCGGTGCTGAGTCACTTGCTATACGGGCACACCAATTGTTAGCTTGCCCTCTGCAGAAACTTGGGCTTCTGATTTTTACGCATAAAGGTATATAGACTCCACCCTAGCATTTGGGTGTGTAGGGGAAAAGGACAGTGGCCCTCTTGCCTACAGGAAGAGGGATTTTCACAAGACCCTCTTGTAGCACTTACTGGTTAACAGTAGCCCACAGCTCTGTGGAGGAATGGGGGACTTGTGTTCTGCCAAACAGCTTCTCATTGACCCTTCACTTAGCCTAACTGTAAATTAGGCCTCATCTGTAAATGCTGTTTATAATCTGCCCAGCAACAATGGTGTCTGCGTTGTCTTAAAAGAAAGAAAGAAAGAAACAAACAAACACTTGTTTCAGGCTTATGCTATATGTAGAGTTGAGGTAGAAATGAGGGGTGAAATTCAGATCATGAGAATGCGTCGGTCAAACCTAAGGGTTAAATGATCATTTTAATACGTCCCTGGCAGAGATTTAAACTATAATAGTCTCTTCCAGATTTTATGAAATGTTTGCGAAGACCATGACCACTTAGTTTGAGGAAGATGTTTTGGGGTATAGGGGAAGCTTTTTTATTTATTGATCCCCACAGTCAGTTAAATAGTAAATGTCCTTTTGGCTATATCCAACTATCTTTTTAAGAATAACCCGAGAGAGTTCTTGTTAATAATTAGCCAGATGTGACACTACCTTTTGAGTTTGGATCTCGAACAGACCAAGTATAGCTTTCAAGTCCGGACACAAATCTTTGGACTTTGAGGACAGTTCATCTGACTAACATAGTCACTAATATTTGCATCCCAAGATACCTTTGTGGTCATAGTCTTCTATATGAAATTAATGAGTTATAATTTATAGCCCGCAAAGCTCTGTTTTAGAGCTTTCTGACACCGGTAGGAAACAAGTGATTGTTTTCTTTTACCCACCACCCCTTTCACCTAGGACTCACCCAACCCATAGTGACACCTCAGCTACACTCAAAAGTCATTGTGGATTACCCTTAAGCAGGTTTCCCAGGTGCCACTTGGCTTTTATTTATCTTGCACTGTTCCAAGCCACCCTCCCCCACCTTTATGCCCTGTTCAAATAGGGAAGTTTCGGTTGTTCCCAACGATTATTTCACATAAAAGCAGCTTTAGTTACCTGTTTAGACAGGTTAGTTACTCCTCTCATTCCTCCCCATTTCAGAACGGAAATATGCATTAACCCTGTAGTCACTTGGTTTTAATGGAGTTTGCTAAATCTATTTCACACCTAAACCTCTTGGCTCTGACATCTTCAATCCCTTCCTAGTCCCTCGCCATTACCCATAGCTGCCCACCCTGCTGTCCTGCTTATTTGTTTAACTATTATTCCACCCCATCACTGTCTTAACACACTCTCCAAGTTGCCCCAAGCAGTGCTTCAAGAGCTTCCTCCTATAGTAACCTATGCACAGCTGAATTGGACCTGATTCTTACCTGGTACTAATTGCTCAACCCTGCTGTGGGTCTCCTGTCATGTGGCTCCCTTTTTGCAGTCCTCACCTTGGTTCACAGGCTGTCCAGTTGCCGAGTCATTAACGGATGGTTCGAGCTTTCTTCGAAGCTATCTCATATCCTTTTCTTTACTTCCTAAAGACCTTACCCTACTCCTCGCTCTGTTCTTCAGACCTGGCTCTGCATACCAGCCTCCGGATCACTCTGCTCAACTGCTCTTACGGAAATCTGCCCTACATACCTCGGTGATAACGTTGCCAGAGTACTATTTTGCCGTGTCATTCTTTCTCTCATAAACTTTCAGTACCTTTGCCACGTATAGGTGAGGTTCAGATTTCTCGGGCTGGCTCCTCGGGTCTTTCATAATATTCCCCCATGCTGATTAGCCAGACTTTTCTCCTACTATTTCCAAATGCCAATTCTCCTCCTAATGACGTTCTTACTGTTTCCCAGATAGGCCCAGTCTTGCCTGTGTACCTCTGAATGTGTTGTCACCTTTCTGGAAGTGTTTCTCACCCCAAGTCTGTCTGTGCATATGTTTCCCAAAGCATATCTTTCTTCCATGAAGTGCTCTACAACCCCCTATTTCATAGCGAGGTCTTATTATAAATACTCAGAGTACTCGGTTCATTTTGAAACCACCTTACATTGCTGCTTTAATGTCTGTCTTTTGAACAAAACTCTTAATTCCATTTTTTGGCAAAGAGTATGGTATAATCCTTTTATACCCTTCAAGAAACTTAACACATTGCAGACTATATTGTGTGGACCTCTCATAAAGGTTTTAAAATGAAATGTGATTTTTTTTTTTTGTAAAGCATGCGAATGACCATTTGCGGTTTTTTTCTTTACCCCCAGTCAAGTACCATCACGTGGGCAAACTGCTGAAGGAAGGGGAGGAGCCTACTGTGTACTCAGATGATGAAGAACCAAAAGATGAGAATGCTCGGAAAAATGATTAAAGCATTCAGTGGAAGCATATCTATTTTTGTATTTTGCAAAATCATTTGTAACATTCCAGTCTGTCCTTAAAACATGGTGATTTCACAATTTAGAAAAGTTTTAAACTTGCTGTAAATTTTTTAAATTAACATCACTAGTGACACTGATAAAAATCAACTTGTCTTAGAACGCATGATATGTTTGTGTGTCACAAATCCCGAAAGTCAACTGGAGTGCTGTAATGCAAATGTTAAAGCTGTTTTTCTTCTATCTGTAGTTAGAACAAGCTGAATTGTAATTTGATTTTTCTGAGAGCAAGCAAAAACTTGGGTATTTCCACAAACTGGTCAAAATGGTAAATGCACTAGGAAAGAAGGCTCAACTTCTAGCTATGCTATTCTCTGAAGACAAGCCCATTTTACTCAACTGACTTAACTGCATTTTTGTTTTATCTACCTCTAAAGCAAATCTGCAGTGTTCCAAAATCTATGGTATTGATTCAAGAGAAGTTCAGTAACAAAACAAAACCTCAATAGTGGGCTCATTTGGGGCAAACACATTGCCTGTGTTCGTGGGTTGATTTATCACCCTTATCCTCATGTGGACACAACTCCCACATACAGGCACTCTCTCATACACAGTAATTCACAGTTGGAACTAAAATGGCATCTGAAAATTTGAAGTAAGGCTTTGCAAAAAAAAATAATCTGTTGCTTATAGCAAGGCAATGCTTATGTGGTTATTGACGAAATAAAATTCGAGAGGGTCACAGGGCAGGAACAGGTGTGTGCTTTTCAAAAAGCTTTCACTGTCGTCGCTGAAGAATGAGAAAACACTACAGTGGCACTAACTGAATGATTTTGAAAAGAAAATGCATTCCTAAGGTAAAAGTTAGATCTTTCTGTTGTTACAGACTTATAGTCACTTCAAAAGTAGTAGTCAAGTGTCTAGGTCTTGGATAATACTTTTGGTTAATACTAAACCTTGCTTAAGTAGACTCTACAGTTGTATACATTTATAAAAGTATTGTATGAACTAGTGAGGTTTCAGACTCTTGTAATTGTAGTTAAATAGTCATTGTATTTTCTCGTGAGCTGTGTTTAATGGTTTTACCTCAAATCAGGAAAAAAATGAAGAGCTCGGGTCAGTTAATAAAAAGGTTTTACCCAATATAGTGCAGCTAGCTTGTTTTAATTTTTTAAACCTAAGGGCTGGAGGATGGAAATAGTGCTATGCAATGGCTGTCTCCTGGACCTGACATGGCTACTGTAGTCATGGTCTCACAGCAGCTGTGGCTACCTCAAGATCTAGCCAGCCAAAAATTCAAACACCATTTGAAAAGGAGTTCATGATCCCACCCCACCCCACTGAGGAGCTATTGGTAACACGAAGGTGGGGATAAGTCAATTTTCTTTGAAGGTGTGGCCTCTAATAGGTTGCTCATGCTTCAGTACCTTATACCCATATGCACATACAGGCAGTGCTAACTAGATGTAATGGGTATTTTCTTTTAAAGACTAGTGGGGACATGTTGGGGAGGGTCCAGGAGACTTCAAGTTTAGCTATGATCATAATACATGGTATACATGTGGAAAATTCTTAAAAGAATGTTTTTACCAATTGAATCAGATTTAGTCAAGACTTTAGCTTAAAATTGAGTTTAACTTAGGTATTAGTCTTCTATGTATGCTAAGAGAGCCACCATGTAATCCTAGTAGTGAGAAACCGAGGCAGGAAGATAAGTTAAAAGGCCTGCCTGAGCTACACAGTGAGGAGGAGGGAATTAGAAAGGAAACAAGTTGAGAAATAGTTAGCTTAAGTACTACATGAGACTTGTCAAACTGCCTGAGTCAGCTTTCTAAACTGAAGTCTGTAACATTGTCATGAAGAAGCCATGCCACTACTGAAGGGTTACCAAGTGTTAAGGAAGTTTGGGGGGGTTATAGGAGGAGGAAGGTTTGGCTTTTATTTCCCTATTTGAGAAATTAATACATGCAATGTGTTTTAATCAACTACAGACACACATCATTACCCCTAACTCCTCTCAGATTCATTCCTATCCCTTCCCAACAATATGTCCTCTTTCTTCATAACCAAGTTCAATTTAATGCTGTCCATACACTCATAGGCAGGAGGCCATCCACTAGAGTGTGGTAAACCTACCAGGGGACATGGGGTGTTTGGCTTTTTATGTTTTTCAAAAAGAATTATTTATACAGTATTCTGCCCTCCTGTGTCTGCAGGCCTGAAAAGGGCACCAGATCACTTTATAGATAGTTGTGAGCCACCATGTGGTTGCTGGGAATTGAACTCAGGACCTTTGGAAGAGCAGCCAGCCAGTGTTCTTATCCTTTGAGCCATCTCTCCAGGCCTGGGGTGTTTGTTCTTTGACTCCAAACAAGCATCCATACATTCTTTAGTGTTTCAGAAAGAGCTTGTGGATCCTAAAAAGTGCCCAGAGTTAAAAGGCACAATCTATCTTCATTATATAATACTTTGAAACAGTTTGCTACTTATTTTATGTACAAATACAGTTAACTCTTAAATGATCAAAGACAAATTATGGTCCTAAACTCCTTGGATTAGACTCCCCATTCCGTGTGTGTGTGTGTTGGACATCTATAAATTTTAAGTCTCATACACAACTGAGAGGAGATGAAATGAAGTTCCAGAGTCAATTTTGCTAGCACTTAATAGCACTTAATAAACATACTGTGCCAAACATGGTGGCATACATCTGTAATCCCAGCCCTTGGGATGCAGAGGCAAGAGGATCTCTTCAAAAAGATGGACTGAGTGTTTAGCCCTAAACAGGACATCTATAATAACACCCACCCTCCACTACCACTGAGGTTCAGGGGTTGTCACATAAGGGGAGGCAGAAAACATAAAAGCCAGAGGATAGGCAAGAAGGCTGTGACATGCTGTCTTCTGGACATGACTTGGCTATCACATGCGTTCACAGCAGCTGTAGTCACCTGCCCAAGTTCAAGCCAGCCAAAACCCTAGTATAAATGGTGTAAATGATCTCCAGGCCCCCGCCTATGCTGAGGAGCTATTGGCAGAGACAGTTGCTTGGGGAGGGTGAATTATTCTTTGAGGGTATGGTCATTGATAGATTTCCCATGCCCCATTGGAGGGACACACACACATGTACATATAGATGGGCAGCACTAACTAGACTTAGTGAGTTATCAGAAAAAAGACATTAAGTTGGAGGGGGTGTGTGTTAGGAATATAAGGGGAGAGGCTGGAGAGATAGCTCAGAGGTTAAGAGCACTGGCTACTCTTCCACAGGACCATGGTTCAATTCCCAGCACCCACATGGCAGCTCACAATGGTCTTTAATTCCTATTCCAGATCTGACTCATTCACACATGCAGGCAAGACACCAATGTACATAAAATAAAAATAAATAATTAGCTGAGCAGTGTTGGCACACACCTTTAATCCCAGTACTTGGTAGGCAGACCTCTGTGAGCTCGAGGCCAGCCTGATCTACAGAGCCTAGGACAGCCAGGGCTACACAGAGAAACTGTCTCCAAAATAAATAAATAAATAAATAAATAAATAAATAAATAACAACAAGGAGAGATGGAAAAGAGAAGTAGGGGGCATATAAGACCATACTTCATTATATACCTGTATGAAATTCCAAAAAATAATACTTAAGAGTATCAAAAGAAGGGTGCTTGTGTGTCTATTAAGTGATTTTAGTTTATCCTAAATGAAAAACAAACTAGCTTTTGGTTCTTTTTTTGTTTTTTTCTTTTTTTATTAATTTATTCATATCACATCTCAATTGTTAGCCCTTCCCTTGTATCCTCCTATTCCTCCTTCCCTCCCACTTCCCCCCTTCTCCCCTCCCCTATGTCTGTGACTGAGGGAAACCTTCTCCTCCTATATATGCTCATAGGGTATTGAGTCTCTTCTTGGTAGCCTGCTATCCTTCCTCTGAGTGCCACCAGGCCTCCCCATCCAGGGGACGTGGTCAAATATGGGGCACCAGAGTTCCTGTGAAAGTCAGACCCCACTCTGCACTCAACGGTGGAGAATATCCTATTCATCGGCTAGGTCTGGGTAGGGTTTTGAAGTTTACTGCCTGTATTTTCCTTGGCTGGTGCCTTAGTTTGAGGAGGACCCGAGGACCCAGATCCGCCTGTCAAAGTTCTTCTTGTAGGTTTCCAGGACCCTCTGGATCCTTCTATTTCCCCATTCTTCCATGCTACTCTCACCTAAAGTCTCAATAGGATGTCCTCCCCTCTGACCCACTTTCCTGGTAAGTAAAGTTTTTCATGGGACGTATCCCTTGGACTAGTGTCATGTTTTTGTTTTTTCAAGACAGGGTTTTTTCTCTGTGTAGCCTTGATTGTTCTGGACTCACTTTTGTAGACCAGGCTGGCCTCGAACTCACAGCGATCCACCTGCCTCTGCCTCCCAAGTGCTGGGATTAAAGGAGTGCGTCACCACCGCCTTGCTGCTTTCAGTTCTTTTAACTCTGAGTCAGTTCCTCTCTTAAAGGAGAAGTAGAATTAAAATATTGAAATGAGTTGGAAATGTTATGGGTGTATATTGATCTACCCAGTACAATGATCAGTCACTATTTTAACCATTAATAATTTTATTTTTAAATATATGAAAATTAAATATGCATCACTTCTCTAACAATGCAAATAAGCAAAAAGAGCAACAGTAGTGCAACATATCATACTATAGATAGAAACTTCCCCCCAAAGTGGAATCAATAAACATTTATTTTAAAATTAACACATTAAACAGCTTTACAACAAAAACCATTAATTTGGTTGTGTTTTCAAAATGCCTAAGTTACATGGCTTTCTACCTGAGAAATTCAAACAAATGAACAACGTACATTAACAGACTTTTCCTTTACAGGATTAGCAGCACATCCAAGGAAAACATACAAAAAAACCTCTATTTAAATAAAACAAGTTCAGGTCCTTGTTTAATAAGACAAAAAGAAGATACAAAAAATACTTTTCACAACTTAAATAACAGTATCAAGAACAAAAGTGGCCGTAACAGTTTGTTGCATTACATTCTTTACTAAGCTGCTGAGTGATAAACACAGAGTAAGCTATTATCTTTCTCGCATGTCAACCAAAAAGGGGTTGACACAAATCTACAATGCATTACCACAGACAGGTACAAAAGTCCAGGGTTCACCAAAAGCAGTATTTTGACTTATAGGCCCCAGGAGAGCATTTAGCAAACAAATCAAATAGGACAAAAGTGCTGCATCAAAATGACTTAGCACCATGCCTATTACAGGAAAAGAAATTAAAAATAAAACTTTGCACATGCAGCTGAAATCTGTAATTTTATTTTTTTCACTGAGCAAAAATGTCTACAGTCTCTCAAGAAAAATTATCAAATGAGGGAAGAAACTGAGTGGGTTTGTTGTTGTTGTTTACTTCAGAACAATCAGCTGCTTTCTACTACAAACCCATATTTATTGTTTCTGTGGAATAAAATGTAGTGGAGGGAAAGGAGGCAGATTTTTATTGGAGGAAAACAATACTTTGCCAGAAAACTCTCTGACAAAATATGAGCTGTTAGTAAATTTGAAGGCTACTTTGGGCAACAGTACGTTGAACATGAATAGTCACTTTTGAGTCCTCAAAAACAAAACAAAAAGGCACTCTCACCACATGAACAGTCTCTCGGATTCAACAGGTCAAATATAATCTTAACGATGAAACCAGCCTCTGCCTTGAAAGTGGGGTTGAACATGAGAAGCAGCATACTATGCATTTTTTTCTATCTTAGTAATACAAGTGGATGTGTTACATTCCTTTCTGAACTTCTAAGCCATTGTACGTATCTCTCTCCGGATATGAAAACAACCTGTGGCTTTTGCTTCAGGTAAATCATAAGATGTTGTAAGCACTGCTGATGCCAGGTTGCTCAAGAGGCAGTTTATGGACACATAACAGGGGGCATAATATGAAGGAAGCCCATGGATTGGCCTCCTACCTGCCTCCACTAGCACATGCTTTCCTGCAGAATGTCAAATAGAGACGAAAATGAAATTGTCATGAAAATGCTGCTCTTCACCGGTTCTGGAGATTCTAAACAACTCTTCCTGTTGCAGATGGTCTCTGACTTCACTAATCCCCAACTGCCAGCCCAGGTATAGCTCTGTTGGGAAAATGAAGGTCAACTAACTGCCCTGAGGTCCTGAATCCAGTGTAAGGCAGAGTTGGCCAAGCTTTCTACAGAACACTCACAGCACTAAGGGGTAAGTCTTCAGGAATCTACAAACATCTCAAAACATATTTAAGAGGTCCAGAACGAGTCGGCAAAAGAGAAACCACTTATTTAACATCGTTTACAAATTCTGCACACATACAATTTTTCCACAGCTACAAAACTGTGGACTTTTCTTTGAACTCTTCCTAACTCCATGGCATTACTAAGGACCGAGGAGGCACTTGTTACTGTTTTATAAAAGTCAGTTCGGGGGGATTTCAGTAACTTTTACAAATTGATGTCACCCAACCCTGAGTGAAAGGATTACATAGCCTGAAAAAGAATACTGTCACAACTTTTCTTCCCAAGTGCCATTATTGATGCATCAGGATTTTATTTTGATATTTCCTTTTGCAAATCCCTCTGGTTTGTAAGTTCAATCCTGGTGCTTTGATGGAAAGATATGGGGTTCACAAAACAAGAAAAATTCTAACAGTCCCGTCTACTTAACCATCAAAGGACAACCAGCCCCTTTTATATTCTTCTTCTAAAACTGTGTGTAAATGAATGACTCTGAGTATTAAGAATATAGTCATTTCCTTCTGGTGGGTCTTCATGAAATTCTAAAGTCATGAAATCTATTATCCATTCTAACCTCTGGATCTCTTCTTTATCTAGAATTATGATGAAGTAAAATTTAGCAAAGTTTGTTACTATACATAGTGCTTCTGACCAAATCTACGAACACTTTAACAACGTGTTCCACTATTTGTCCTCTTTGAAGATGATGATGGTGTTATGACAGCAAAGGAGGCATAGAAGGCTGTCAGCTTTCTTACTGCTAATCTGCTCCTTTACTGGCACCAAATTAAAGCTTAAAATAAAATCTGTCCTTGGATTGTGAAGTTTTGCAATTCCATTGTTTCAGCAAGCTTCAGAATGTACCAGTTTTCTATTTCCAAAGCTTGTTGACATACCTGCAGTCATTTTGATCCACACTTTAAACTTTGGCAAAAGGAAAGAGCTTTTGCACTTGACCCTCTTTTCTAGTCCTTGCTCAGTGGTTGTTAACAACATAGCTATATTTGGTTTGAAGTTTTTCTTTTCATCAACTGTTTCTTGTAAATAAGGGTGTTTCTGATCAAAGTGGCCATCAGAACATTTTGAAATACAAAGAGTTGGAGTAGCTGCCTCCTAAGTAGCTTCCATACTCAATATGCTCCTGGTTGTCATCATGACTGATATAATAATTATCAGAATTGAGCATGTAATCTTCAGACCTTTCATATCTTTTGAATCTTCTTAGATCCTGGTTATATTCTTCTGGCTTCCAAGGATTCTGCCTTTTTCTGGAGAAATAGCCCAAATAGAAAGCTCCAGCATGTTTTGGCGGCATTAATGGCATATGAAGGGGCCTGTATTTCACATTCTGGCCAAATGTATTGCTGGTAACTCTCCTCCTCTTTCTCAGGGTACTCTCTAACTCATCACTGGAGGTGGATTCATGGTAGTAGCCTTCATCAATCATGGATCTAGGGCCTAGGTTTTCCCTAGTGTTGCTCATGTTGTCAACTCTAGTGGAATCACAGTCATCCTCAAGTGAAGAATAGCTCAATCCATATTTGGACCTTTTACTTCGTGCCCTAACTTTCTGTTTAGAGGATCTCTCCTCATGGTCATCTTTCCCCTCAGAATACAAGGTCTGCTGACTTGACTTAGTTTTCTGTTTGCAAGTAATAATTTTGTCAGTATCAAGCAGTCTTTTGTCCGGGGAGCTAGTAGAGACAGTCTCAGAGCTTTCTCTCTCCTCTTCGTTTATGCTAAGAGTTTCACTGAAGCATTCAGAATCACTACTAATTTCCTCCAAGAAGTCTGCCAATGACAAACCTACATCTACTGATCTTAACGATGAAACTGGACTTTTTCTTGTGTGTTGAGAATCTTCAACTTCAGGGCTGTGAATCTTTTCCACAGGATAGCTCTCTTCATCACTTGGGGACAGGTGACTGTCACTTTCACTTGGTAGGTGCTTAGCATGGTTTCTTAGTTTCTTAGTGAATTCTTTGGTATAACTGACCTCGCCTGCCTTATGTGATGTACTCTCAGGATCTGCCATATACACCTTCAACTGGTCTTTCTCTTCCACTTCCAGGCTCTCCACTTCACTCAGACTGTTTGAATGGCACCTATGTTTTAAGTTGATCTGAAACCCATTCCCCTTAGCATAGACAGTTCTCTGCCACTGACATGTGCGTGTTAGGTGATTTGTTTCAAGAGAGAACCTGGCGTACTCCGGAGTCTGATAATAGTTTAACAAATAGTTAATAAATTCATCTGTTTCATAGATCTTCTGTTTCCTGCCATGGTTTATCACAGCTTGTCTAGAAGACTGTGATTCACTAGAGCTCTTGTGGTCTTCTTTTTTAAGAGATTGATCCAGAATCATTGTACTCTCCAAAGGATTTTGCTCAGAGACCAAACTGTAATCACATCCATCAGATAACACTTTTCCAGTTTCCTTTTGTCCAGTAGAGTATCTTATTTGTTTCACCCCAGGGCTGTGTGAAGATTTCTGTAACTGGGCCTTACTTCTTTTCTTCTTAGCTTTTTGTTTTTGTTTAGTGTCAGACTTGGAAACCTGATTGTTTGGCATTTCTTCTCGATCTAGAAGATGCTGAGTGTTTGATTCCTCTTCCTCTGGAGATTTCAATGTGGTCCCTGGGATGTTATGAGCTTCAAGCGTCATAAGATCAAGCTCCTGTGGGTTACACTGTGTAGATCCCTTTAAAGAAAAAAGATGTCATGATCTCTCATGAAAGCCCAAATGGGGCCTGTAAGATGGCTCAGCAGATAAAGGTGCCTGCATCTAAGCCTGATAATCTGAGTTCCAACCCAGTGACACATATATAAGAGGAGAGACCTGACCTCAGCAAGTTGTCCTCTGACCGCCACAATATACTCACACTATGGTATGAGCCCCCATCCCCCACACATACAAAAATTAAACAAACAAATAGATAAATAAACAAGATAGGTCCAAATTAGGAACAATACTGTCCTTAGGAAATAGTACTAAATTAAATGTTCTGATCTACTATGAGCTGTTTTTATTAAACTTGTCACTATTCGTATGCCATGGCATTTAAAGTGCCTTGATCTTTTTATTTGTTAAAAAACTGACAAGCCTACTGTTTTAAGGCTTACAAGCGGTGCTAGAGAAAGAAAGAGGAATGAGGAATCGTCTATAGCCCACACAGGAAACCCTAGAACCAGAAAAGGCATGTGGGTGAAATATATCCAACAAGATCAACTGGCTTAATAAAAATAAACTGTCCCTCTATTTCATATTCCAATCTTTTTCTATGGATTGCAAGTTGAGGATGTCTCAGATTTGAGTTGTCTGACCTGCCTTGTTAAAATGGAACACAGGAGGAACAGAGATGCACTTACAAAGTCAGAAAAGAAAAGCGAAACACCAAGTAGAAATCAGAACTGTTCACATGGATTTGCCTGTGGTCAAGTTTGCAGCAACCTGTTCTGTCCAGCTGCAGAGTAAGGGAAAGAAGATGCCTCCACACCCATACCCAGGAAGGTTTGCTGTGTATTCCTACTGATGTCATACACCAGGGCACAGCACTGATGTCTGTCACACACCAGGGCACAGTACTTCCACAGTAACTTGTAATCGGTGGAGCATTAATTGGTTTCTGCATTATGCTCCATATCCATTTAAAGAGGTAGATTCTGCAAAAAGAACCACACTTGGACATCATTTAGGTAAATTAAAAACCAATCTAGTGCTGGGCATGATGGCACATGCCTGTAATCCCAGCACTCAGGAGGCAGAGGCAGGTAGGCCACTGTGAGTTCAAGGCCAACCTGGTCTACAAAGCAAGTCCAGGACAGCCAAGGCTATACAGAGAAACCCTGTCTCAAAAACAAAACAAAACAAACAAACAAAAACCAATCTAGTTGGGCTTGCTATTAATAATCCAAGTGTGAAATTATTTTTTCTGATTCTGCTTTCACCATGTTTAGCTATCTATAGTAATGCACAAGAGATCAACATGGCAAATAGACATGAAGTTCACTTGATAGAATAGCAGCAGCAATCATTCTTCCTATTTAAAAACATTGCATATGGACTTTTAAATGAATATTTTAGAAATATCTCTATTATTCCAAAGTATCTGTGATTCTGCCTATCTGTAGGAGCCCATAAAGGGAGAGAAGTATCTTGGAGAAATGAAAATCTGTGAAGTTAATAAAGTCCTTACCAGATAGTTCAAGAGAAGGCTAATATGAGCTTGACAAGGCTCAAGGTTCTTCTCCTTTTTTATCCAAACCTGTTATAGATAGATGGATGAATACAGTTAGTAGAAGGTTACAGAGCTAACACCTGTACCACAGCCACCCTTTGATTCCCCCCTGACACTTTTCTGTCATATCCATTAGGAACTCAGAAAAGAAGTAATAGCTCAAGTGTTCTGAAGTTTAGAAAGATGAAATGAGGGCAGAATTGAGACAGGACTGCTTTACAGACTGGATTTGGAAATCCATGGTTGGGGTTATGAGAGAGCAATCAATTAAAGAGAACCCCTATGAATGCCACGAGTCTGCCATGTATGGTTGGTGGGACAGTCCTTAAAGCCAAAGGCTGAGCCTCAGAAAGGCTAGTACCTATCCAAACTGAAGGGAATACTTGGGGAAAAGCTTTACCGCAATCTTCTTCAGGAGTACCCGGAGCAAACGAAGGGCCTCAACCCGCCTCTGAGCCAGCAAGTACTTCCGCTCCTCCCACTCTTCCGAAGAGTCCAGCTCCTGCTGAGCCTCAGCCTTAGCTTTCACCTTCTCCTTTCTTTGCCTGTGTCTGTCTCTTTCCTTCAGAGCTCGCCTCCTCTCTCTGGCCTTTTTTTTCTTTTCTTGGGCTTTCCTCACTTCGTCTTTTCTTTTTCTGGACAATGGTTAAAATTCAAGCAATAATTATTAGCCATTTAGTCTCACATTCATCCTCCCTCCCTGGAAAACTAATAATCATTTAGGCTTCCATAAACCTATGACTGATAACCTCAGGACCTAGAATTGACAACTCATGGTAAATAATAATAAATAACAACAACAACCACCACCACCAGGGGTTGGAGAGATAGCTCAATCAGTCATGTGACTGTCTTGTGCATACAAGGAATTGAGTTGGCATAGTATGCATACCTTTAATCCCAGGGTTGGAGAGGTGGTGACAGGTAGATCCCTGGGACACACTGACCAGATAGCCTGGAGTATTTGGCAAGTTACATGCAAGTAAAAGATCCTTTCTCAAACAAAACAAAATAAAAAACAGGTGGACAGCATCAGAGGAATGACACCTGAGGTCCTCTGGTCTAAACACATACACACAGGCACGCGCGCGCGCACACACACACACACACACACACACACAAGCATATACACACACAAGACATGCATATAAAAGGAAGAAAACACATGCCCCCTAAAATCCAAAAACCATCAGGCAAGGGAAAACAATTTTGTGGTAAATACATATGTGTAAAGGATACCTTATGGACACAGAAAGAAGAACAAAAAGAAGGGAAGGAAAGACAGCTTTGGCACTTTTTAAAAAATTTGTTTGTTTGTTTTTCTGAGACAGAGTTTCTCTGTGTAGCCTTGGCTGTCCTGGACTCACTTTGTAGACCAGACTGGCCTCAAACTCACAGAGATCCCGCTGCCTCTGCCTCCCAGAGTGCTGGGATTACAGACATGTGCCATTACTGCCTGGCTCAGCTTTGATACTTTTATGTGATGTCATGAAGGAGAACAGGCAATAAGATGAACAAAAGATTCTATTCTGAAGGCAGAAAAAAATGGGCTATGGTCTGAAATCAGAAAAGTAATTCTAGAATAGCTGAAAATCCCAGAAAAACAAACAGGCCATGAAACCAGTCTACCCAGATCCCTGGCAGGGGAAGGGAGCCTGGGGTCTCAGACATAGTGTGCCCTGGTAAAACAGGGATTGTAGTCACAACCACAGAAGGCAGCTCCAGTTCTCATAAGCCTTAAATCCAGGTGGAGGAGTATGTGTGACAGTGAATCATCCTACATGCTAGATCTACATTAAAGACAAAATCTATATTGCCATGTTGCATACTTTGGAAAGCTGTAGTCAGGCATCATCTTGAGCGGAGGCCTACCATTTGAGACTATACATGCCATGCTGAGAAGTTCATGCAGCACAAGGCTCAGACTGGGAAAAAACATAGTGATGGGTGGGCCCCACCATTTTTGGCAAAGGGTAGACTCCATGGATACTCAAGGCTCAGGTCAGTGGGTGGCTACCTCTCTCACCCATGGTTTCAGTTGGTAGGACTTAGAACTCTGAAGCTCAGGTCTAGTGGGCCTGCCTCAATTTCCACAGCATCCTTTCTCCTATAGGACATTTAATGCTGTACAAGGTTTGAAAGCACAGAGACCCATACGTATTTCAGTAAGGATCTCAGCAGTCTGCTTGCTTCCCTGCTCGGCTACACACTCAGAAGACATTCCTTGGTTTGGATATTACCCTCTCAGGGTACTCAAATAGGAGGGATTCAGTTGGAGCAGAGATTGAGGGAATGGCAAACCAATGACTGGCCCAACTTGAGACCCATCCCATGCGAGAGCCCACCCAACACTCTACTATGCTTGCAGACAGGAGCCTAGCATAACTGTCCTCTGAGAGGTTCCACCTAGCAGCTAATGGAAACAGATGCAGAGACTCACAGCCAAACTTTAGGCAGATCATGGGAAATCCTGTAGAAGAGGGGGGGGGGAATGACTGAAGGAGCCAGAGAGGCCAAGGATACCATAAGAAGACCTACAGAATCAACTAACCCATGGGGGCTCACAGAGACGGAACCACCAACCAAAGAGCTTGCATGGGTTGGACCGAGGCCCCCTACACATATATAGCAGATGTGCAGCTTGGTCATCATGTGGGTCCCTTAACAATAGGAGCAGGGGCTGTCTCTGACTCTCTTGCCTGCCTTTGGGTTCCTTTCCCCAAGCTGGGCTGCCTTGTCAGGCCCCAGTGGGAGATAATGCCCTTAGTCCTTCTGTGACTTGAGGTGCCAGGGTGGGTTGGTACTTATGGGGACCTCCCCTGAATGGGAGAGGGAGTGTGAGGGTGGGACTGGGATAAGGCTGCAAAGTGATTAAATAAATAATGGTAAAAAACAACAAACAAAAACCAAATAGTAGTTTCCAAAACAAGTGGGGATCTTCCTAGCACACAGGCTGCAAAGTTGACAGAAATGGCTCTGAGTATGCAAAAAAGGGAAGCTCCTGAAGTCAATGTGGATCCAATGAAGAACTGCGCTTTGACAGGTCTGGGTTCAACTCGTTTGGACAGTATGAAGACAGGAGACTTCAACTTTAACTAACCACTCTCTTCCACCTAGCAAACTGATATAAGAGGACCCAGAAAGAAGCTGACCTAATAGGTTATAATTAGTTACTCACTTATTTAATGTGTATGGTTGTTTTGTCTGCATGTCTGTGCAGCATGTGTCTGCCTGGTGCCTTTGAAGGCCAGAAGAGGATGTCATATTCCCTGGGACTAGAGTTACAGTTATATGTAGCTAGTCTTTGCTACTTTGTGGGTACTTCTTTTCCCCACCATTTATCCCCACCCCTGGGTTGACCCCATATCACTAGATAGGAGAGAAAGGAGAGATGGAGAGATGGCGAGAGAGGGAGAGAGGCAGGGGGAAGGGGAAGGAAGCGGGAGGGAGGGAGGGAGGGGAAGGGAGAGGGAAAGGGAGAGAGATACCTGGATCTAATTTCTTCTTGTTGTTTCTTTTTTGAGCATGATGACTGACAATCATCAACCCCACCTCTCAGAGTCCTAACATTTATATATCCCCTGAAAAGTTCCTGGAATTACGAACATCACACACTGCAGAACCTATCCGCAGCTAGCAAAACCATACCTCTGTTAGAGCATGAGACAAATCACAGTCAGCTGCTACAGACAGTCTGAAGCAGCCACATAGCCCCACACCTGGGATTAAAATGAGAACATAATTTTATAATATTTCTGTGTTTTTTAAAAGAAACTAAAATTCCAAAAAATCTCACTACAGTTATGAGCTGCCACATGGGTCCTGGGACTTAAACCCAGAACAGAGGAGCCAGCATTCTTTTTTATTTTTAAAGATTTTATTTATTATTATGTATACAGTGTTTTGCCTACATGTACACCTGCACTCCAGAAGAGGGCACCAGATCACATTATAAATGGTTGTGAGCCACCATGTGGTTGCTGGGAATTGAATCTAGGACCTTTGGAAGAGCAGACAGTGCTCTTAACCTCTGAGTCATCTCTCCAGCCTCCTCGTTTTAAAATTTAACTTTTTGTCCTTTGTGTTTTCCTTTTTTAACTCTAAGATTGTGTCTGTGTGTGTGTGTGTCTGTGTGTGTGTTTCCTCAATTAAAAGAGATCCTATAGAAGAAAAGCTTTTCCAGCTATGTATCTGAAGGAGTTAATAATATATAAATATATAAAGAACTTTAAAAACTAACCATCAAAAATCAAATTATGCAATTAATAAATGGACAAATGAATTAATAGACAGTTCTCAAAAGGAGTGCAAATGGAAAATAAGTATATGAAGCATTGTCCAATAGCCATCATCTTGCAAATCAAAACCACACTAAAAGTGGGATAAAAAGATGGCTTTGAAGTTAAGAGTACTGCCTGGCTGTTGCAGAGGACCCAGGTTCAGTTCCCAGTGTTCACATGGCAGCTCATAACTGCCTGTAACTCCAGCTTAAGAGTATCTGACATCCTTTTTGGCATCCACAGGCACACACATAGTACATATACATGCATGTAGTCAAAATATACACATAAAAATGTTTAAATATTTAAAATGTTTAAAACACAACTAAGACTCCATTTCCCTTCTGTCAGAATGACTATTCTAAAAAAATAAATAACAACAAATGCTAGAAAGGCTACAGAGCTAAAGGAATCCCATAAGTTCAGTTACAGCCTCATGAAAATGTGGGAAGAAATAAAAGGCTATTACCTGGATCAGGATTTAGCCAGAGGACAAAGGATTATCTACAGAGTCAACTAACCTGGGCTCATGGGGGCTCATAGAGTATGAACCACCAATCATGGACTAGTCCTAAGCCCCCTAAGCAGATATGCAGCTTGGTCTTCACAGGGGCTTCCCAGCAATTAAAGTAGGGGCACTCTATGATTCTGAGGCCTCCCCTTTGGATCCTCTTCCCTTAACTTGGCTGCCTTGTCTGGCCTCAGTAGGAGAGAATGTGCCTAGTCCTGCAGCAACTTAATGTGCCAGGGTGGGTTGGTACCCATGAGGAAAAGAAGAGAAGTGAATGAAGGAGGGGTGGGGGTGGGGGCTGGAGAGGGGGATGTAATCAGGATGTAAAGTGAATAAATAGAGAAAAATACCTTTAAAAAGACAAAGGATTATCTAAATGGGATGTTCAGCCTGGAATTTGAGAAAGTACCTTGAATTGGTTCAAGCTCTGGACAAATTTCCTAAATGTGACCAGCCAAAAGAGTGAGGGACATATGGAACAGTGTCCTTACTTTTTTGGAAAATCGTATGGTTTACATAAAAGAGGAGGGACCAGGAGGTACAAACTGGATTACCAGAGCCCTATACAGCTGCTATCTTATCCTTTCTTGGCAAATTCATGGTAAGAATTCTAGCCAAAAAAAATGGTCCCAACAAATCCATGACTCTGTTATTTTGATTCTTGATCATTTTAGAGTAGAAAAGCTTTTCCAAACTTTTTTTTTTTTAAATCGGTAGGCTAGATAATATTGGCGAATAAAATTTCTAATTTAGTAGGTCAGGGTGATCACCATAGCTTTCAGCTCCTGACTATAGACAAAAGGTGGGATGCTTGCTTAGCAAGTACAAGGCCCTGGGTTCAAACTCCAGCACTGCAAAAACAAAAGTTCCTCATTCTCTTTTAAAATCTCTTTCCCCTGGACTACTACTTCTTTTCTTTTGATTTTTCAAGACAGGGTTTCTTTGTAGCCTTGGCTGTCTGGACTCGCTTTGTAGATCATACTGGCCATGAACTCCCCCAAACTTCTTAATCTGGTTAGTCCAATTATCATTTATTACTTGTTCTCACTTCCAGGCATGCCTTTGTGGTTTCTTGCTTTCATCTATTTTGCCACCTGTACTTTCTAAGACTGTCTTTGGTAAAGTTTTCCATCTGTGCCAAAGCCTGCTCCCACCTCCATATTATCTATCAAATCTAGCTATTCACCCAAATGAGTAAGTCCAAAATTCTGGAGAAACCTCTTTATTGTTAACAACCCATCTACTTACCTTTCAGCTACTTCCTCTTCTCTCTTCTTTTCTTTTTTCCTCTCTTCCTCCAGCTCTTGTAATTTTAGCCTTTCCTGATTCCTCCTCTGTATAGCTCCTTCACTGAAATGTTTGGTTGTATCAAACATAACCTGCCCCCAAAACAAATTAAAGATGTCTTAGAAAGACTCGACAATGGACTGGCTGGATCCCAGACCAGAGAGAGGAAACAAACTCAAAACCAAATAAATTACGAATGCCCTCTTTGAATCCTGGCCATGCTGTTCCGCTCCTGATGAGCCAAGAGCTGAAAGGCACTTGCGGATACTATGATGCTGGTAAAACCTTTGAAATAGTATATCAAATTACCATCTTAATTTTATACAATTAAACTTATCCATATCAAATATTTTCATATAATTTTGGACAATTTTATACATATTTATACTACACTGTGAATATAGTCACCTGTTTACCCTTTTTTTTGTTTTGTTTTGTTTTATGAGATAGGCTGTCCTGGACTCACAATGTAGACCAGGCTGGCCTCGTACTCACAGCGATCCGCCTGCCTCTGCCTCCCGAGTGCTGGAATTAAAGGCATGCGCCACCACACCCGGCTGTTTAGCCTCTCTTAATACCTCTCCGTTTGCAACTCGTGCCCCTCGTATTTTCATGTTTATGGCTGTTTTCTTTTCTTTTTTGTGCAGGAACTTACTTTGCATATGGCCATGGGTAGCATCAGGGGGCACTCTACGCACAGGGAAGAAACAGATTATGTCTAGTAAGTCTTAAAAGTCAACCAGATCGATGTGCTATTGGTGGGTTTTTAAGTCAGCAGAGATAAAAATAATAAGTATAGCAAGGAATGGGGTGGGTAGAAAAGAGACAAAAACTAACCCAATGAGATATCAGATTATCAAACTATATTTCATATCTTGAAATAAAATGGATAAGTAGGTTAAATAGATATGCTCATAGACTAAAAAAGAGGCAGATGCTGTGTTAGCTTATCGGTATATAGGAGGTCTCCAGTATGATCCCCAACACAACAAAAAATACAAATAAAGAGGAGAACTAGGTACTGAAATATACGCAAAAGGATTGGAGATGTAGCTCAGTGATAGAGTACTTGCTCGGCATTAGCAAAATCCAACATTGGCAACCCCAGTGTTGCAAAAAGTAAATTAGTAAATATGAAATCAATAAATTCACAGTCGTGGTTCCTTTCAACACAAGTTGCTCCTCTCTCTCCCTCCCTCCCCCTCTCTCTCACTCGTGAAACTGAAACTACAAATTCATGCCAAGACTGTTTTCAGAGCAGAATGATTTAGCTGTGTCTTTTCCATTGCTAGGTTAGGCCTTCAGGATGATAATCGATGGACCTCCTAGAGAAAGTTACTCAGGCAGCATGTGCTGATGCCTGTGCTGCTGGGTTAGTGTACAGCCAACCCAGAAATGTAGAGTTCTTGCTTGAGTATCCCAGCTGGGTCCAGGAGACTGAGCTCATTGGTTCCATGGGATGTATAGATCAGGCCACAGTCCTTGTTCCCAGTGGAGGGTTTACAAAAAACCTACTGGAAATCTGCTGAATGTCTAAAGGCTTCTGTACTTCTGCCTAGGCCAAGTGATCCAAGGTTTCAGCTGTAGCTCTAAGCAGCTGGGTGTCACCACAGCTATTTTTTCCAGAACAAATTTCCAGTTTATGTGGTCCGCTGGTGCTTATTATGGTCCCTCTGGTGTTGAACATGTGAATGCCCAGAAGATGGTGGTGAACACAAGGCTGGAACCCATGGCGCAAGAATGTGAAAACGTCCATAAAAGCACATACCATGCACACCTTCAAAGAGGACTTTTATGAGGAAATCCTCAATGTGGCCATTGTTGCCTACCTTGGCCCAGAAAAGACCTTTGATTCTTTAGCACCACTTATTTCAGTAACTTGAGAGACTGAAGAAACAACTAAATGACTAGATTTACCAGAATATTTACAACTCAAAGATGAACATTTCTTCCATGTTTCTAAAAGACAAAATTGTGAATAACCATGGATAAAAAGTGACCTTATTTCTTCATCCACTGTTTCCTAGTATTTCACTGTTCGTAAGCTATGTAGTCTCATCTTGATTGGATTTTAAAAAGGCAAACATTTTTCTATAGCTGTGAATTAAACAATATGATGCAGTTACTCTACTGTGCTTCAGTTGCTAAGTTTGATGCATGCTAGTATAGCACTAAAATAGTCATTTAAAATTAAGAGGCTTTTAATGCAGTAAGTTGGTTAAAAAGAATCACTAGAAATATATTAAGTGCATTATAATGGAAATAAGATGATATATACAAAAACCACATCAGTGATTTGAGACAAGAACCAAAATTCTCATGGTGCAATACCAGCATGTATGTAGTTGTATAGCATATGCAACTGGACAGAGAGAGTCTGAAAAGTAAAGTACTAAGAGAAGTTTGATAATTCATTCTAAGCCTAAGGAGAAAAACTAAGGCTATCTATAATTTTCACTATCTTGTACATTATTATATAATTGCAGGCATGAGGACTTTTATGAATTTTGTTTTACTGATTTCCCATGTGAAGGCAATTCCCTGTACTGTCTCTGTGTCTGGGTAGTGCGTCCTCAATTCCAAGTGGCCTAGATTCCCTCTGCCTATCAGGGTTTTTTTGTTTGTTTAAGATGGTGCTTTTCTGTTCGGCAGATCTTGGTTCTGTGCTTTATAATACGTCTTTCTCCTTCAAGACAGTAGATATTCTTTTCCTTCAATATTGTTCTTGTCCTTGAACTGTCAGTTTTTCCCATTATAAGTGGCTTGCAATTGTACATGTAAGAGACCGCATCTATACTGTTCTATTCCATCACAATAGGAATCGTGACTAAGTGTGTACCTTTATTGCATTCTTAGGGTTCTGCAGGACTTAAATGAGTACACAAGCCGGGCGTGGTGGCACATGCCTGAAAGCCAAGCATTTAGGAGACTGAGGCAGGAGATCACAAGCTTAAGGCTAGACTTGAGCTACAACAGAGTAATTTTCAGATGAGCCCATCTCAAAACAAAATAAATAAAATTAAAGTTAAATAAAAGTATGCTTTTAATCACATATAATATGATGCAACATATATTTAATTTTACTGTATGTGTATGGACATTTTGCTTGCATGTACATACACATAAATGAAACAGCCATCCATTTGTATGTACCAGTTTCTTAACACAAAGTACTTATTTCTCCCCTGAAAATACTAATAACCAATCAAACTATGAAACAATTAGAAGGTTAGTTTTTATGATCATGTTTGAGAGCAACCCTAAGCTATCCAGGCTGTATACGCCCAATATAATTCAATGCTAGACCATAGACATTTTTTGTATCTTGAAATATAAAGTTTTAGTTAAATATCTTGTGGTTTTCCTCCTACTAATTATATTTTTTAGTGAATTTGGTCCTTTGGTTTGTATATACAGAAAGTTAAAAGCTTGGAATATTTAGGAACTTTGATTACAGATTGCTCTGGGTGGCATCAAATGGTTTCCTATATTCTTGCTTATTTCAGCAACAGATTTTCTGGTGAAGAGGCAGAATGGGAGGGGAGAGAGAGAGAATGAAGTATATAGAATATAATTTTAAAAGATACCTCAATATAAATCACTTCTGAGATGCAGGAAAAAAATTATAGTTACTGTAGAAATAAGAATTTATACAGTCTGTAGAATATTAAAACTGTCAGAAAAAAGGAATGAAGTCACAGAGAAATTTGGGTGGATTTATACACACACACACACACACACACACACACATATACATATACACACATAGTCAAAGTTTATGTGTATATATACACATACATATATATATTACATGTTTGGTTTTGTATCTATGTATTCTAAATATAAAAGAAATGAAAAAAACAACAAAGTGCATTATCATAAGTTCATACACCAAAAAGTATAACAATCCACCCAAAATTCTCCATGGAACAACCTAGGGGTTTCTGGATGCCAGGCAAGCGCTCCACGAGCTCAGTTTCATCCACATCACCAGCTACTATTGGAGACTTGAGTCTCAGTCTCATAAAGTCCAAACTGTTCTTGAATTCCTGATCCTCCTGCTTTCAGACCCTAAATGCTGAGATAAAAGACACACTCTGCCATTCCTAGCTGAAAATATAGTATTTAATGTTATAAATCCCACATCTAAAAGAAGGCTCAACTATTAGTGGCTTTGTGTGACAAAGTTAGAAACCAAACCCAGGATGGTTAAGGGTTTTATGCTTGTTACTATGTTCTCATTTAGCGTGTGGCACTCTTAGTATTTTATTACATGTGTATTTTGCTTGTATGTATGTCTGTGTACCATCTGCATGCCTGGTAACCACGGAGGCAAGAAGAGAGCTTCAGATCCCCTGGAACTTTATTACAGACACTTGTGGAGCCACCATGTGGGTGCTGGGAAGCAAACCTGGGTCCTCGGTCCTGTACAAGAGCAGTCAGTGCTCTTAACTGCTGAGAAGATGTGTCTCCAGCTCCAGTGTTTTGATATTTTATTGGCAACATATTCTGTTAAGTAGGCATTTCGTTTTTAAAAATTATATCATTTAGGTATTGGCTAATTGCATACACTTTCAAAGTTTTTATATTGTGCTTATATATTATAAAAAATTACAATAGTTCCATTTTGAGAAGTGCAAAGGTTTCCAGGCCTTGAAATGAATCTTGATGAGTGAAAACAAAACAGGAAGATGACCAAAGCAATCCCAGACATGAATGAAGTGACATGCCTAGATATACAGGCTGAGTTTGAAAGCAAAGCACAAAAGCCTTTAGGATTCTGATTCAAGGGAATGAGGGAGAGAACTTGGGCTTTCAGACGTCATGACTCCCTCTCACAGTCACTTGCCAAGTACAGTAAGCATATGAAATAGTTCCGTGGGAGGCATGAATAATCCTTTAGCACCCTCACAAAGCCTGGGCAGAAACCCAAATGGTAAGAACCACCACTTTAACATCACAAAAGGTGGCCTACCTGATTTCAGAAGCTTGGGTGTTCATATTAAGATTTTTTTTCTTCCTAAACATACATGTATAAATGATAGCATGCATCTCTGCATCACTGATGGAGCAGAGCCTAGTGGAATCTAAATACATTTAATTTAGATGCTTCTTTCCAACTCAGGCTCAGGGTTACTGGAACAGTGAAAACTGAAGTCTTGATCCTTCTTACCTTAATGTTACATGCCAGAGCTTTGCCATCATCTCCTTTAAGCATCAGCTTCATTCCTCGAAGGGATTCCATGGCCTTTATAAAGTCAGTTGACTCCTGGTACTGTATAAAGGCTTCAAATGTTTGCAAGCCAAAGTTAAAACCCCCAAAGCTCCCACCTGTCATGACTTCTCTGTAGGGGTCAAGCATGGGGATATCCACATTCTTGATCTTCCCAAAACTCTCAAAGACTACTCGAAGGATCTCTTCACAGGGCTTCTCCCCACTGGAACCTTTAGGTGCGAACCACTTACAGGGCAAGCCTTCAAAATAGATGGCATCTGGACTCTTATCATGGTCTTGCTCTTCAGCTCCCTCAATCACTGAGGCCTCTTTCTCCTTGGGGAAGTGTTCCCACTCTCCCTGGGCATCTGTAGCTACTACTTTTAAGTCAGTTTTCAAACCATTTAGCTTGATGATCTTCCCATGTAACTTTGCTTTCAGGATCTGAACCAAACTTCGGGTTTCAGCTTCACCCTCAAATCGGATAAAGTCTTTTGTACTCTTGGAGAGTCGCACTGTGGTAAACTGGTCAGGGCAAATCAGACTTTTCAGTTGGTCAAGAACTTCCCAGTTAGAGAAGGGCCTCACAGGTTCTATACATTCTGGAAGCAATACGTTGATCATTAATTTTGCTATAGGCTTGAGGTAGAGGTGCTGAGCAGCACAGAGCTCTGTTGCCTCAGAGTTATCATAAACCACTGTGACTGTCATGGTGTCCTCACACCACCTTAGAGGACAAAAGAGAAAAATTTAATATGGTTGGAGCAAAACACAGATTTGGACTGTGAACCGGTGTTATCATTACTAGACTTAGATCCAACTGATAGAGGGAAAATATACTGTAAGTAGAATTAAAATGGTATCTTATAGCTCTTGAAACTAATAAGCAATTATAGTAGGGTTGGAGGATATAAGGTTAATTAAAACAGCCAATGCCATGCCTATATGCCAGCAACAAACATATTGAATTAGAGATTTAAAGCATGATGCCGGGCTGGAGAGATGGCTCAGTGGTTAAGGTCCTGAGTTCAATCCCCAGCAACCACATGGTGGCTCACAACCAACTGTAATGTGGTCTGATAGCCTCTGGCCTACAGGTGTACATGAAGGCAGAACACTGTATACATAATAATAAATAAATCTTAAAACATGATGCCAATCCAAGTATGATAGCTCATGCCTACAGTTCCAGTACTCAGGAAACAAAGGCACAGGATTGCTATGACTTTGTATCCATCTTGACCTAAATAGTTCCAGATCATCCTGAACTACAGAATGAGACACTGACTTAACTTCCCCCTTCCCCTAACAACAACAAAAACAAAATCCATGATGCATTTATATTAGCACCAAATCAATGAAATGTTTAGGTAGAAATCTAACAAAAATATGCATAAGAGATATATTAAAAAACTGTAAAACTCTAGTGAAAAATATAAAAGAACTATGTGCAGTAAATCAACAAGAAGGTTCAATATGTCAGTTCTTTCCAGCTAGATATGTATACTAGACATAATTTCAATAGAAATCTCAACAAGTTATTTTCTGGATAAATTTAAATACTAAGGCCCTCAAATGGTGGCACATGCCTTTAATCCCAGCAATCTGGATGCAGAAGCAAGCAGAACTCTGTGAGTTCAAGGCAAGCCTGGTTTACACAGAGGTTCTAGGCCAGCTAGGGTTATATAATGAGACCCTGTCTCAAAAATAAAAATTCTAAAGCTTATATTTTAAAAAAAGATCCAAAATAACCAACTCAGTATTGAAGACTAGGAGGGATATTGTTAAGTGACACTTTCTAAGTTCAAAAGTTATATAATAAGATAAGATAATAATTTAAGATAAGATGGTACACATCAAAGAAAAAACAAATAGATTTATGGAACAGGATAGAAAACTAACAAATAGACTCACATATAATTTATGAGTGTGTGAAAAAATTAATCAAGATAATCTTTTCAATGACCAGTACTGGAACAATAGACATACAAACTTCTAAATATGGGCCAAACTGGACTGGAGAGATGGTTCAGATAGTAAGAGCATGCACTGTTCTTGCAGAGGACCTAAGTTTGGTTCCCAGCACCCAGTTCAGTTGGCTCAAAATGACCTGTAACTCCAACTACAGGGGATATTACACCCCCTTTGGCCTCCACGGGTAATTGAACTCATGTATACATATCCCCACACATGCACACACATAACTAATGGCAATTTTTAAATGGACCAGCCAAACAGGCTTAGGGATGTGCTGAGAGATAGAACATTTTCCAACCGTGTGTATGATCCTAAATTTGATCCCAACAACAGAAAAATGGACAAAAGATCTTAATAGACATCTCTCCAAAATTATACTGATGGAGAAAAGAATTTTAAATAGTCTCTCATAGATTAATTTAAAAGTCTAGGTTATATTCTTCTAAATATCTGAATGGAGATTAATTTCTAAATTCCTTTAATACAGCTCTTTGTTTGTGGCGCTGGGAAATAAACCCAAGCCCTTGCAAATGCTAAACTAGTACTTTGATATTCAGAAATCATTAAAATGTAGAATCAAGAATGCCTTTGGTGGGGGGGAAATGAATGATTATAAAGGACAACCTGATTTTTCCAAAAAGACTTCATTATCAATAAATCTTTTAAATTTTACTTCATTACTTTATGCATATGGGCATTCTGCCTGTATATCTACTGTACCATATTACGCAGTGCGCATGGATCCCCTGCATTAGATCCCCTGCAACTGGAGTTTCAAACAGTTATGAGCCACCATGTAGGTCCAGAGAATCAAACCTGGGTCCTCTGGAAGAGCAGCCCTTTCTCCAGCTCTGTCAGTCACTTTTTAAAGGACCTCTGAAAATCTCAGCTAAACCAATGAAGCAAGAGGAGATAAGCATCCAGTGGGAAAAGAGGAAGTCAAATCACCCATTGGCAGATCACATTATCTTATATTAAAAAAAAACCTAAAGATTCTGCCAAAGATATGTTAGAATCGATAGACAAGTTACAGAATACAAAATCAACATACAAAAGTTATTACTGAGGGCAAAAGAGGCGTCTCAGCAATTCAGAACACTTGCTGCTCTTGTGAAAGACCAGGGGCTTAGTTCTCAGCACCCATGTGGCAGCTCACCATCTGCAACTCCAGTAACAGGTGATCTGGTGCCCTTTTCTGGTCTCCACTAACACCAGGCATGCATGCGGTACAGAGACTTACATGCAGGCAAACACTCACACACATAAAAGAAAAATAAAGACAAATCTTCTTTTTTTTTTTTTTTTTTTTTGAAAGAAGGGCTCACTGTGTAGGCCAGGCTGACCTGGAACTCATTGTGTACACCAGGCTAGCCTTGAACTCACAGAGATCCACATGTCCCTGCCTTCTGAGTGCTGGGATTAAAAACATACACCAACACATCTGACTTAACATTCCTATACAACAATGAACTAACTGAAAAAGAAATCAAGAAGATGACTTCATTTGCAACCCCTATAAAACATACCTAGAAATCAATTTAATTATAAAGCTTAAAGAACCCTACAATAAAATCTATAAAACATTGATGAAATAAATTAACACACACACACAAATACACACAAAGAGAAAGAGACAGACAATGACAGCATGGAATAATGCCTCATGCTCCTGGACTGAAATAATTCATGTTGTTGACATAGCTATACTCAATGTAATCTATAGATTCAATGCAGCATCCACCAAAATACCAACGACATCCTTCACAGAAACAAGAGAAAACACTCTTAAAACTTCAAACAACAACAACAATTAAAAAAAAAACAAAAAACAAAAACCTGGGTGCAGTGGCACACGCCTATAATCCACGCACCCAGGGAGGCAGAGGCAGGCTAATCTCTGTGAGTTCAAAGCCAGCTTTGTCTAGAGAGTGAGTTCTAGGACAGCCAAGGCTTCTCAAAAAAATTTGAACAGCTAAAACAATTCTGAGCAAAAGCTAACATAACAAAGCTGGAGTAATAATATCTGACTTCAAAACCTGCTATATAAAACTACTGTAGTCAAAGTAGCATGGTACTAGCATAAAAACAGACACACTGACCAATGCAGCAGAATAAATAACCCAGAAATAACTAATTTTATACACACACACACACACACACACACACACACACACACACACCTGAAACCAGACCATATATAAAAATCAACTTTAAATACAATGAAGACTTACATGTAAGGCATGAAACTACTGGAAGAAATCATAGGGGAAAACACTTCAGGGTACTGGTTTAGGCAAAACAGCATGTAGGCTCCTCAAAACACTTGAAATAGAACTAGGGCTAGAATATGACCCAGAAGTTTTCTAACTGAGCATATGTCCAAAGGAAATGAAGTCAGTATGTCAAAAAGACATCAGCACCCTCATGCTTACTGCAGCATTATTCACAATAGTCAAGGTATGGTATTAACTAGGGTGCTCATAGATGAGTGGGTAGATAAAGAATGTGCAGTATATAAGCACAATGGAATATTATCAAGCCCTAAAATGAACGAAATCCTGTCACTTCCACAATATAGATAGAGTAAGAGGCATTATGTTAAATTAAAGAAGTCAGGAATACAAAGAAGCTAAAATACCTGCTTTCATAGAAATAGAGGGTAGAGCCAGACACATTGGTTCACACCTTTAATCCCAGCACTAGGGAGGCAGAGACAGGCCAATCTCTGAGTTCAAGGCCAGCCTGGCCTACAAAGTGAGTTCATGACATCCAAGGCTACACAGAGAAACCCTGTCTCAAAAAAGAGGAAAGAAAAGAAAGAGTGTTGAATGGTAGTTAGCACAGGCTGAGAAGAATAAAAGAAGAGGGACTAGAGAGAATCTGGTTAGTGTGCATATAGTACAGTCAGCTAAGCAAGATAATTGCTACTGTTCTACAGAACACTAGGACATCTATAGAGAAGAAAAATTAACTGTATATTTCAAAATACCCAGTAGGCCAGGTTTTAAATATTCTCCACCCAAAGAAATGATGCATGTCTAAGGAGATGGACAAATCATATTCTGATTTGACCATTATACATTGCATACATATATTACAATGTCAAGCACCTTTTAGTTTTAAAACTATGTGCCAATTAAAAATTTTAATTTTTAATTACTCCTTTCAAACCATCACAATTCAGATTTTCAAATTCCAATTTTCCTATGGCAGCAATAACAAAACAGTTGGTTCTTCCACCTTCTCTAGTTCGTCACAGTCTTTAGATCTTAAAATTAAACACATGTGGATATTTCATTTTCAATTACTTTCCGGGAATAGAGGGCTAATTTTCTATTCTTATTTCAAAAACTGTCAAGGACCTAGTGCATACCAAGTAATTGGATTTTTGTATCTATCATAGTTTCAGTGCTTTAGCAACGCCATGGGAAATTATTGTAACACCTGGCATGTAGCTGCAAACAACTCCATTGTGGCACCTGTTCCTTATGGATGCTTCAGACATGATAGAGGGAGTATGGAGAAAGAGACAAGAAACACACAGAAACAGAGGCAGGGAGACAGATAGACACAGAGACGGATGGACACACACACACACACACACACACACACACACACACACACGGGGGCGGGGGAGATATCATAAAGTTGGGTGGTTAGGAAAAAAGGGAAACATAATCAAATTATATTGCATGAAAGGTTTTTTGGTTTGGTTTGGTTTGGGGTTTTTTTGGCAAGGCACTTTAATCAACAACTTTAAATATGAAGTCTGTGGTTTCTTGGAACATCTCACCCTGCTCTTGTACAGAGCTGAGTTTATACTCTTAGTCCTCCTCATCATCAGGAGGGATCCCCAATTCTTCATCTGTCCACTGTGAAGGATCCGGATATGAAAAGTGACCCAGCACAGCATCCGAGTCATGCCAAAAGCTCCAGAGAATCCAGAACCACCTGAGTGAGCGTAAGAACTCGCCCTGGATCACCTGGGACCGGGTAAGCTGGGGAAACTCCTTGTACCGAGGTTGAATATACACATCACCGCCAGCATGCCGGACTCCACCGTCTCCAGCAGCCCCCACGCCACAACGCCGGAGCAGGCGGCCTCGGACGTGACCTAAAGGTGCCAGCCGGGCAGAGAGCGGTTCCCCAGCTTTCCCTGCATGAAAGGATTTTTAATTTTTAAAAAACTATGGAAAAACAAAAAAGGAGGGGGAAGAAAGAGAACAAGGGTAAGATGGAATGAAAAAATGAGGAAGGGAGGAAAGGAAGGAAGGGAGGTGTACTTGGTGATAAGATGGAGTAGACATGATAGGTTTTTGGTTTTGGTTTTGGTTTTTGGTTTTTCGAGACAGGGTTTCTCTGTATAATAGCCTTGGCTGTCCTGGAGCTCACTCTGTAGACCAGGCTGGCCTCAAACTCACAGCGATCCGCCTGTCTCTGCCTTCGGAGTGTTGGGATTAAAGTCGTGTGCCACCATCGCCCTGCCTGACATGATAGTTTTTAGAGGAAAAAAATTTGCAGAATAAATCGTATTTTCATAAAAGCAAGATAATAAACTCATAAAAATAATGTAAACAATGTAGACATATGTATGCCTACAAACATACACATACTTAAAAGTCTGAAAACTTGTACATCAGACTGTTAACAATATTTCCTCTATGATGTGCACTGAAAGTAAAGAATAACTTCCCCTTTTTGCCTTACATACTCTATCTACTTATTATTTGTTTGCTCATTTATTTGGGCTAAGAATAGAACCCAGAACCTCATACATGATAAGCAAGCAAACTCTCACAGAGCTATTGCCAAAAAGCAATTGACAACTACTGACACAAACCTGTCTAGGAAAGGGTCACAATAAATTAATACAATAGTTCCCTTGCACCACCCATACAGCCTTCTATGTGCCACCCCTAGCAGCTGACGTCATAATTGAAGGTTATATGAGTCATGACTGAAGCCTGAGAGATTTGGATAAAATTCTGAGAAACAGAGGCTCACTTGGCAACTATGGTGCTAGCTATATCACAGGTCGCAGAGGTGATTTTTAGAAAACTGCTTTATTAATTGGGGATGGGAAGTGACACAGTGGTAGAAAGCTTGTGTAGCATGTAGGCGGCCCCGGCTTCTGTCCCCAGTACCACAAAAACATAAAAAACTGCTTTATTGAGACATGATTGATCTATAATATCCACTTTATAACATAAACTGAACAAATGTCAACAGTGCACATTTTGATAACTCTTGACACATGTATACACACCTGCAGAAAAAGTATCACCATGATCAATATAGTGGAAATAACCAGTATTTTCACAAACTTTCTTGTGCCTCTATGTAATCCTCCTGCCTTTGGCAATTACTCATCTATTTGCAAAGTATTTAATAACAGATAATTCTAAGAGATACTTATATATTACTAAACTAACAGATGCTTTCCTCTAAACCAGAATCCTTTCTCAGCTCTAAGATTGATGTGCCAATCCTTATTTAATTGAGAGCACTACTTCATTCTTAAAAATAGGTCTAAAAGCATTTTTTGTTTTTCTCCCCACATGGCCTCTGTTTTTCTTTTTAATCTCTATTTTTGTGAGGTTTTTTTTTAAGACAGGGTTTCTCTGTATAACCCTACCTGTACTGAAACTTGCCCTGTATACCAGGCTGGCTTGGAACTCAAGTATCTACCACCTGTCTCTGCCTCTCAAGTGCTGAGATCAAAGGCCACCACACCCAATTTAATGTTCTCTATTTTTAAACCTTGTTTAAATCAAATCAACATATCTAAGAAATATATGTGTGTGCAGACACACACACACACACACACATATACACATACATATGAGAGAGTTGTTTACATATTAACCAAAATACAGATAGACACCAAGACAAGGGGAATTTCTGAGATCAAGTTATTTGGCTATGGCTTAAAATTGACTCTAAAGGCCAAATTTGCCTTCCAATTTTGTGTTTAAGCAGGTCCTGCTTCTGAATATTCTAAAATTAACTGACCACTCCCAAATTGTATTTAAGGTTGGCTCAATACGATAAATTCCATGCTTGATAGTGTTAACTGGGCTAAGAAACTGTAGCTGGAAAGATTACAGTCCTTGGGGGAGGACTTACTACTGTTTGCTAAATAACCATAGTAATAAACTGCCTCCAAAGTTCTTATCTTTATATCCATAGATTAGTGCATCTCTCAGCCCTCATTAGTAGATGGTGATTAATGCAGAGACCCAAAAGTAGTTAACATGCAGGGGAAAAACTGGTGTGTTCAGTTCTAAATGGCATATCTATACCACACCCCCTTCTCTCAAGGCTCAGGAATCACCATGGAAACGAAGTGGAAAGACTGTAGGAGTTAGATGTAGTGGATGTCTACAGTGTACATGACAGCTTTATTGCACACATGAACTTACAGCCATGTGACAGCACATACAAAACGTGCACAAGATCAAGCCAGACAAAATCCTAGCATGGAGTTCGGAGGTGGTCAGTAAGCTCTCATGAACTCTGTTAGCTAAGGGCATAATAGCAACTGATAGCTACTAGGAGATGGTAGTGAGTTTCCTTAAGAGATGTGGCTCCTGGGTGGGGGGCTACTCATGTCCCAATAAATGGTCCTATACCCATGCACATACTGGCAGCATTAAGGAGACTCAGTTGGTTAGATGGTTTATTAAAAAACACATGAAGTTGGGAGGGTATATTGGTGGGAGTTTAGGGGGGAAGAAATCAGAGAGGAAAGGAATGAAGGATGGGGGTGGATTTGATGATCTTTTTTTAATCATAAAAATTAAATTTAAAAATAAATAAATTTGTTGAACCGAAAAAAGAAGCCTTGCTTCAACTGACAATAGAATTAACACTAGTCTCATCATTTTCATCAATCACGGTCATATTTATAAACCAATTTACTCAAAACAGGTTTAAGACTCTAGTTTAAACCACATCCTCATGCAAAGAATGTTGTAATTAGAGTCTCCATGAATTACCAAAAGTTCAAATTTTTAAATCGTTAAACTACTTTCATTGTTCTAATTCGCTTTTCTGCTGTTATGATAAAATACTGTGAGTAGATGGAAGGGGTTTATTTGGCTTCTACTTCCAGGTAATGGCACATCATTGAGGGAAGTCAGGGCAGGAACTCCAGCAAAAACTCAACCAGAAACCATAGGATAATGCTGCTTACTGGCTAGCTCATTTGCTTATACTCAGCTAGGATTTTTACATAGCCTAGGACCACCTGCCTGGGAAACAGTACCATGTACAGAGGACTGCGCCCTCCTACAGTAACTAGTTATCAAGACAATGCTCCCACAGACAAAAGCATGGGCCAGCCCCACCAAGGCAATTCTTTAATGGAGGTTCTGTCTTTCCAGGTAACTCAAAAAGCACTCAGGATACTCTATTCCTTATTCAGTTTGACACATGAGCATATCACCGTTAGACCATAGCATTTCCTTTTTTGTCTCCAAGATCTCATGTTACTATCCTAATATAAAATACAGTGCAACTTTAAAAGTCCTCTAACCTTTAAAAAACCCATGCTTTACAAGTTCAAAGTCTCTTTTCTGTCGGCTCTCATAAAATTAAAGACAAGTTAAAAACTTACTCCAAGCTGTGTGAGGTGGTACACTCCTGTAATCCCACTATTTGGGAGGCAGAGGCAGGTGGATCTCTGTGAGTTCGAGGCCAGCCTGGTCTACAAAGTGAGTCCAGGACAGTCAAGGCTACACAGAGAAACCCTGTCTGGAAGACAAAACAAACAAAAACCAAGCTTGATCCAAAAAGGAAAAACCAGTGCCTGGGAGCAATCATACTTAAGCAAGACCAGAAGCCACAGTGTAGCTCAACATCTGACATCTGGGACGCCATCTTCTGGGCTTCAAAGGGCTTGGGTAACCCACTTCAGCTCTGCTATCTTCAGAACACACGCCTTGACTCATATGCTTAGACAGGCTCCACTGCACACCTTCCACTGTCCTTGGTGGACACCCCACAATTCTGGAATCTCTAATAACCTGGGGTCTCCACCGCATCTGAGGCTTCCCCTTCACCAGTGGCCTCTTAGAGCCTTTCTGGAGGAACTGCAAACTTGCCACAAGACACCAAGCCTCTGCTACTCTCCATGGGCCATTCAGCGGTCGAACCAGAACTACACAGCTAATTTTTACACATTGAAAAGTTCAACTGCCAGACTGAGATGCCAACTTGGCTCCTTGACTCACAGTTTTTGTGTTGTGACTGTGAGAAAATACTTCCCAGAAGATTTCACCTCAAGTATGCTATTTCTTATTAACCACAATGATTCCTCAGGCCCAGCTAACATCCACTATCTCAGTGAAACACAAGGTTTCACCTTAGTGATGCTGGTCTCTTGGTCACAGCTGACTCCTCAGCTTCAGCTGACCAGTGATAACAGATTTTTAATCCAAAATATCACACAAATGGCCTCAATAGCCTTTGCTTCCTTCTGAAACTTCATAATCCAAGCCTCTATTGTCTACATATCTCTATCTTCCAAGCTCCCATTAAAATTGCCCATTAATCTCTGAGTACTCAATATTTCTTTCAGGTTGAAGTGCCTAAATCCTCCTCAATCCTCTACCAAAATAGTCCGAAGGCATAAAAAGCCATATGGTCAGGCTCATAATGAATACAGCACAACTCCTGGTACTAATGTCTGTTCTGGCTTATTTTCCTGTTGCTGTGATAAATCACTGACCAAAAACAACTTGTGGAGAAAAGGGTTTACTGAGCTGACACTTCCCAGTCACAATCCATCACTGAGCAGAGTCAGGGCAGGAACTTAAACCAGCTGTGCAATGTTTTCATTTGGGAGCTAATTAGAATGAAATGATTTTATTTACTAAAATAAAACTTATGATTGCTCAACAATGCTTACACAGCATGAATTATACCAGTATCCTATTGTTGTTGTTGCTGTTTGTTTTATTTTTTGAGACAAGGCTTCTCCATGTAGTCCTGGCTGTCCTAGAATTTACTAATATAGACCAGGCTGGCCTTGAACTCACAGATCTGTCTGCCTCTGCCTCTGCCTCACAAGTGCTGGGATTAAAGGCGAGTGCCATCTCAGCCACTATACCAGTATCTAGTGTCCAGATCTTTATTAGAATATTTCATACAACATGCTTCCAATGTCACAGCATTTCTAGGACATTCCCAGGAAACAAGGCAGCTTTCTCTATTCATCAAGCCTTCTGATCTTCCACCATCTGCTCTTCCCTGCTTCTCTACCTAGTAGCAAAGCTGGCTAAATAACAGCAGAATAAGAACTTAAGGATAAGAAAACAGACTAGAGATGTTCAAAGCCTAAAACAGGTTTTTAAATTGCAAGGCCAACTCAACATATTCTGTAGAGTTGGCATCCAAAGTCACCCCAATACTTTCTCACATTTCAGGACAGAGTAGAGAAATTCATTGGCTACTTCATGGAATTCTTTTTTAATTGAAATTGACTTTAAAAGGTTAAAAGCACTTGTGTCATAGAAAAAGTATTCATCAACAACCACTCACTGATTTTTTCACTCTCAGTCATTTGCAGTCAGAATATCAGTAAGGACATTTGAATGAAGGACATGCAAAAAGTAACAGCAGGGGATAAAAAGGACAATCTATACAACTCAAATCCTCTCTGAAAGTAATTGATGCCTTTATTCTTCAGGCTTTTGAGCCTTAATGTTGTCATTTTGAAAGCATCTAAGACATATAAAATTCTACCAACACATTATAGAAGCCAGCAGGGCAGCCAACATTTATTTGGGTCAAACCAACCCCGCCAATCTCCAATCTTCTGGCAAATGCAGAATCCCCAGTAAGTCTTGATCAAATCCAAATATTCCATAGCTCTTCAGGCAAGATGCTCATGTATGTGGAAACACTGTTAAACTGAGGCTGCTCGAATGCTCTGATCTTTGAATAATATCAAAATCACATCATTAAACTTAAGCAGCACTCGGTTTTGCAATAAAAACCAATTTAGGACCTTCTGTGGAATTCCCAGATTCTGATGGTTTGAAAGAATTCATATAAGACACTGGGGCTTTCTGGACAGAAAAGGGATTTTAGAAAGTCCACAGTCATTCAGGAATGACAGATTTGCAACAATGAAACACTAAGAGAGAATCTCTTCTACCACCACCCAGACCCAGCTGCAAGGCAGAGTTCAGTGTGGGGAACTGTAATCTTTGAACAAACAAAACTGACCAGGCATAGTGGCACACACCATGCAATCTCAGTGATGTGGAGGTAGACACAAAAGGATCTCTGGGTCAAGCAAGGCCAGCATTGGATAAAGACCAAGATTCTATATCAAAACCAAAACCCAAACAAAAGGGAATAGGAGAGCATGGGAAGGGAGGGCACCCAGGATGGGAGAAAAACAGACCTGTTAATTTATCCCAGTACAAATAATTTCCTGTTTCCCTTATGTACAAAGCCCTGGGTCCCATCCCCAGCACCACATAAACCAGCACGGTGGGCATAGACCAGCATTCAGCAGGCAGAGACATGAGGGCTGTTCAAGGTCAACCTTAAATATACAGAAATCTAAGGCCATTTGCGGCCAGCTTGGGATACATGACAACATGTTTCAAAAAAAACAATAAATAAGTAAATAAATGAATAAGCAAACAAAAATTAATAAATGCATGCTACTGTGTTAGAAGTATGAACCCATGATAGCAAGGGAGGAAGCTAGTTAAAAACTATATGCACAAAGCAGCCGGCAGACCCCCTTCTTTAGCGCTTTCTCAGGAAACAGCTTTTTCCAACACCTCCAGCCAAGAAAGCTGCTGTCTACTTTGGATTAATTTAACAAGATGCTGCAGACTTACTGATGTCTCTTGTTCACATAAAAAAAGGGGGGCCATGAGGGGTTTAAAGGAATGCGGTTGAGTATCTAGCAGACTCTTACTTCATTCCTTGAATAATCTGAGTATTATTCATGGGAAATGCTTATCACGACAGTGGAGTATTTTGTAGCTTCTAGCTTTAGTCTGAAAATTACCAGCAAAATTCCTTTTTTTTTTTTTTGGTTTTTCAAGTCAGGGTCTCTCTGTGTAGCCTTGGCTGCCCCGGACTCGCTTTGTAGACCAGGCTGGCCTCGAACTCACAGCGCTCCCTCCAGAGTGCTGAGGATTAAAGGATTGCACCACCACACCAGCAAAATTCCTTTCTACCAGTCGCCACCTACAGGGGAAAAGTGACCTTTATACCAGTGTGTACTCATGGGTTACCAAGAGCATGTCTCCCAACCTTTCTAAAACCCCAAGGTGAACTTACTCAAATCCAAGTCTCAAGGGATAGGATATATTACCCAATACCTTTTGCAGAAAATGTGTCAAAGAAGAAAATATCACAAAGGGCACGGTTCATGCGATCTCTTCATGGTACCACTGTGCTGTGACATCCTAAGGAAGGGACACTGTCAGAGAGAAACAGGTACAAAAAGTCAAAAGTGAATGAATGACATGATTTACAAATAAGTAACACAATTATTTACTATGTTTACCATGGACAGCTTGTAAGGTTTACATAGCTGTATCTACACATCACCACTCTCCAAGAGTTACACCTGCTTTATTAACAAGTCTAGATATTGACTGTAAAAATTATAATTATAGCTTTGGTTAGTGTCCCAGTTATCTTTGACTGTCAACTTGTTATAACCTAGAGTCATTTGAAAGGAAAGCCTCAATTGAGGAATTGCCTAGATTATATTGATTATTGGTATGTCTGTGGGGGTTTGTCTTTATTATTAATTGATGCAGGAGGTCCCAGTCCATTGCAGGCAGCACCATCCCTAGGCAATAGATCTTCGGCTATATATGAAAGCATGAGCTTGTGAGTGAGTTAGCAAGCAATATCCCTTTATGGTTTCTGTTTCAGATTCCTACCCTAATTTCTCTCAATAATAAATTGTGACCTGGCAGTACAAGCCAAATAAACCTGTTTCTCCCCTAAGTTGCTTTTTGTCATACTGTTTTATCACGTAACAGAATGAAACAAGAAAGGTTAGCTATTCATTCTCTTTATAGAGATTTGTGTGTGTTTTCCTTTTCCCCTGGTGTTTTCTTTACCCCTGGTTAGCCTAGAATTCACTATGCAACCCTGGCTGGCTTTGAGCTCACCATCCTCCTGCCTCACCCTCTTACTGGAATTATAGGCCAGAACCATCATATTATGCTTGGCTCTTTTTTTTTTTTCTGAAAGAGCACACTACCCCCGAGTTACTCTATTTTTATATTATATTTATATTTATATTATATCTATTATTTTAAGAATGAACACTTAGCATGAAAAGCTCTGTATAAAGCTTTTAAAATTTGTTTCTTCAAAATATACTATATCAGGCCAGGCGGTGGTGGCGCGCGCCTTTAATCCCAGCACTTAGGAGGCAGAGACAGGTAGATCACTGTGAGCTTGAGACCAGCCTGGTCTATAAAGCAAGTCCAGGACAGACAAGGCTACACAGAGAAACCCTGTCTCGAAAAACCAAAATATATATATACACATACATACAGACAGACATACACACATTATATCAAAGGTCAGGGATAATCGTATGCAGCTCATTAGCTATTGTCAAATTGGTGTCCTGCAACATTAAGTCAAAGAAGCAGGCCATCAGCAGAATCCCTGTGTCTGATTCCTTCCAACCCTGCTTGCTCTGGATCATCATTTTAGGTATGATGCCTATTGCTAGAGTATTTTGGCACCCTGAGGCACCTTTAATTTGCATTTAATTTTATATAGGCTGAGGATGTGCCAACCTGAGATTCATATTTAACTGCCTATTCATTGTCTCCAGTGGAATTTTTCCTTGGCATCTCAGCCAAACAAGTGCATCCGAATTCTTAATTCCCATCCCCCAAGCCTGCCCTCCACTTCACACTAGCTTCTTTTCATCCAATAATTTTCACTTCCCTAAGTATAGGCACCTCCACCCCGGGGATCAAGCTGAAAACCTAGAAGTTATCCCTCCCTCCCTCTCCATTTCATTACCCTCACCTCTAAGACATATTCCAAATGCATTTCCCCTTTGCTGCTACCTCCTAGATAGGTCTAATCCTTCATCACCCTAACTGAATCATTTTAGAAGCTCCCTAACTAGCCTTTCTTCTTCCATCCTTATCCTAGATAAGTGCCAAGGTGATTTAAAACAGAACTTTTGCACATTTTTTTTTTTTTTGAGTCAGGCATACACAACGTAGCCCAGAGTGGCCTCAAAATTCACAGCAATCCTCCTGCTCACAGTAATGGCTCTTGAGTGCTGGGGTTACAGGTATGTGCCACCATGCCCAACTTAAAACACCCTAAGCCAAATCATGTTAGATATCTGCTCAAAACCTTCCAGTGGCTTCCAACCACGCTTTAAAGGAAATCTAAACTTCTTTCCTTTGAAATAAGCTTCTGCCTGCTTCTTTCAATGTATTTCACCTCCTTGTCCCTCCTGAACTTCCTGTCCACCCCAGTCCCATTGGCCTCTTTACTGGAAACAAGTGCATTAAGTACACTGCTTATGGCTTTTGCCTGGCTCCTTTGCTTTTCGGTGTCGTCTCCTCAGAGATGCTATTGCTGAACAGCATCTCAAGGCCAAGAGTGCAATGGTAATGCAGGCTACCATGTTCTTTTAGACTAGAGATTTTTTTGAGACAAGTTTCTCTGTGTAGCCTTGACTTTCCTGGACTCACTTTGTAGACCAGGCTGGCCTCGAACTCACAGAGGTCCGCCTGCCTCTGTCTCCCTGAGATTACAGGTGTGATATACCCACGCTACACCCAGTGGATAGACTAGAGGTATTAACACTAATGAACATTGAGAGTAATTCAGGTGTACTTACCAATCACCTATTCCATCAGACACTTTGGAGGCTGTAGTGATGTGTTAAAATGAGTTCACCCTCGAAGAACTGAGTATAAAAAGAGATAGAAATTAGGACAAGTAACTGGACTCTGATGCAGAAAATGAGAAAAGAGGACCAGAACACTGCACCAGAGATTAGCAGTGCTACTGTTAACATCTGTTCACGTGAAATGAATGTTAGACTTCTTGAGAATATGCTTTGTAGGTTTTAAATGTGCCACTATTGCTCGCTTCAAGAGCAATGATATGTGCATAAGAATAATTTTAGTTATCATGACAATTGCCCTAGGAAGGAGCATCATCATTATTTGGCAAGCAGAGGACCAACAAATGCTAAATGCCTTGCAGTTCCTGGACAGACTTGTATAACGTTGTCCAATGCCAATAGAGAAATGGTTTATACATACCTAGAACATAAAGTGCTTTCGGGGTAGGAAGATGGTTCAATGGGTAAGGCACACAAATGGCAACAACATAAGTGTAAGGATGTGTGTTCAGATGCCCATAACCCATGTATACCTGGACATAGTACCATGTATCTATAACCCCAATTCGCCTATGGTGAGATGGGAGATAGAGGCAAGAAACTGCTCAGAAGCTCAAGGACCAGCTTAGCCTGACAAATGCAATAGTAAATAACATGAAACTGTCTTAAAACAGGGTAGGAGCTGACGACTGATACCTAAGGTTGTCTTCTGACTACCACATATGTGTTGTGGCATGCATGTACTCTCTTCTCACACACATGAATATCATCATATGCATTCACACACAAAAGATTTAAATGCTTACAAAGAGTTCTAGGTTAATAATTTTTAGCATGCTATTCTTTAAAAAATTTTTTGGTTTTTTGAGATTATACTATGATTACATCATTCCTCCTTCCCTTTCCTCCCTCCAAACTAGCATGCTATTTTTAATTGTTTTTCTTCTGTTTTTACCCTGAACTATTTTTTTAACATTTTGACCCAGATTCATTCAGTATGCAACAGAAAAAATGCAGTCTAAGAAAAGAATATTCAACAGAATGTGTCATAGTATAGCAGGCTTTCCGTCCTGGGCCTGAGGAAAGATGCTGCCTATGGATGGTGCTCAGTTGCGGTTAGGCAACTCCTCCACAATGAGATCCGCTCCATCCTTGCATGCACATAGATAGTGCTGTAGGAGGTGGGCTGGCAATTTCTTGATTACAAATACAAAGTAAGGCAAAAAGAGAGACTAGAATTTGAATTTTCTAGGTAAGGCACAGAGACTGGACAAGAGAAACAGCACCCAGCTCCCCTATCTAAAGGAGTCCATTCTGCAGAGCTCAGTCTTGTGTGGGTGAAACAACCCAGACCCCTTCTAGAATTTCAAGATAAACTAAAGATCTTTTTTTTTCTTTTTAAGATCTTCAGCTTTTCAATGCTGACTTCCCCTTAATTCAATTACTTTTTCACATGGTATATGCTGCTAGGCATGGTAGCTCACACCCTTTGTGAATTCAAGCCTAGCCTGGATTACATGTTAATGTCCCATCTCAAAAATAAAACAAAATACCAAGAAGAGACTTGATACCCTATGAGCATACAAATAGGGAGGAAGTCCCCCTCAGGCACAGTCATAGGGGAGGGGAGTAAGGGGAAAATGGGAGGGAGGGAGGAATGGGAGGATACAAGGGATGGGATAACCATTGAGATGTAACAAGAATAAATTAATAAAAAAATAAAACAAAAACAAAAATCAAATCATATGAGCTAAAAGCCTACTCGTTATGGGCTGGCTTTCAAGGCTCCCAGCTTCCTCTTTCTGTCCACCAGACACAAGAATCTACTTAGTTGCATGCATTTGGTACTCCCTAAGGGTTTAGGAATATCAAAAACAATAATTAAGTACACTCACACCTGAACAAGATCCTCGAAAAAAGGAGGAGTATAGGCTCAGGGACCCAGGTAAGTCACACTAGACAACTGGCTTTACCATAGGAGATCCATGTGGAGTAGCCCCTTATCCAAAATGTTTGAGATCCTAAGTGTCTCTATATAAGGATATTATCTTGAGGGTAAGACCCAAGTAGAAACACTGGGCTCATTCGTGTTTCACATGCATGTTTTATGCATAACCTCAAGGTAATTTTATACAGTATTTTTAATGCTGCTTCACTTTACAGCAGCCCATCACATGAGGGCATATGTGGCCATTTCCACTTGTGGCACTATGACAGTATTCAAAAGGCTTCAGATTTTGGAGTGGTTTAGATTTCAGATTATTGAACTGGAAATACTCAACTCCTAATAGTGACTAGTACATACTTTACAGGGACTTTCCTCTTTCTCATCTTTTATGTGTGTATAAGACAGGGTGTCATGTAGCTCAGGCTAACCTCTAAGTCTATCCAGTCAAGAGGGTCCTTAAAGACTTCTGTGCTGAATAGGCATGTGCCACCATGGCCAGTCTCTCCTCATGTGTGTTAGTGTATGGCTCTGTGATTTTTGAAGAATCACATGAAATGATTCTTCACGTGATAAAGTACTTAGCCCCAAGTAAGCATTCAAATTAATATAAGCCCTTATTACTACTATGGGTACTCAATTTTCACTGTTTGCCCTTCTTAATGTGTCCCAGTTCTTATACTCCCCCTTCTGAGAAATAACCCCTGAATTCCATGCAGTCCATGTTTGCTCCAGCTGTGACCCAGGCATTAGCCTGCCTCCACCTGCAACTGAGCTTTTAAGCTTCTTAGAAGGCCAGGCAGGGGTATGTTGGAAACAAACAAAAATATATCCCTGAGTGGACAGTGAATCAGAATTCTTAAACTATTACTACCAACAAAACTCTTCTCTTAGCTACTGATAGTTAATGGCTTCTGACAGAGGAAGAAACAGTTTTCTTTAAGGGTCTACCATGCTGCAGTGGATAGTCCCCACCCATGAACACAGAGGCAGCACAAACTGGACTCTATGGGTTATTTTTTTAAAAAGAGGACATGATGTTGGGGGTGGGGTTCTCTGAGAAGAATTAAAGAATGGGGGAAAATATGATTAAAATACTTTGTAAGCATGCATGAAATTCTCAAAGGATTAATAGAAATATTATTTCTTTAGAAGGATTCTATAATTATAATTAAAGTAAGACCGCTTTTCCATCCTGAAAAACAAAAATTCCTTTCTCTGCCAAAGGCAGGGGGCATGCTGGGAAAATAATGCAGTACCGCCATCACCATCATCACTATTTTGTATTACCTGATCTTCAAATCCATATTCTCTAAGCTCCAAGCCTCACCATTTCTTCTGATGTTGGAGGTGACACAGGAAGCCAGTAAAAGGCTACACTTTACCTGAATGTATGATATCGAAAATAGTCAAATGGGCTACATTTTGGGTGTGTTCTTTGGCTAAGAATAAATGGAAAACCTTGGGTTCACCATCTGCAGAGATGGTCTCTGCACACTCTACCCTCTACCTTATGATGCTTCTTCAAGTCAGCCCCATCCATCCTCTGATGTGTGTGTAGCAGCTGGCATTCCCTGGACACCAGTGCCTGGAGGCTTATTCCACTTCTCTGTGTGCTTTACAAGAACTGAAGTAAAAAAAATACTTTCGTGGAAGTTATCCATACTTTTGAAAGGACATACTCCACACACAGAGAGGAATAAAAAAAAGAACCCAGAAAAATGTGGCTACTAGAACCTCACATGCTTTAAAAAAAAAAAACAACAACAAACAAAAACCAAAAAAAAAAAAACTTATAAAAACCGAATTTGAGCGAACCCAACACGCCATCCCTATCAATTACAGTGCACAATCCTACACTATTTCAACCATATGAGGTTTCAAAGTTAGAGCTGAGACAGGAAGAACCCCAGGCAACATCTTTGAGACACTGTGACAAATAAAAGGCCCAGGTTGTCCCCATGCTTGAATCCAGGGTTCCATTCAACACAAGTTTAGAGTTAGTGGCATTGCAAAGTGCTCAGGCAGTGACTGGCTTCAAATAAAATCACAATGAGCAGGTGAGAAATGTAAAACAGCCACTAGTCCCAGTGACCAAGATGCTGGGGGCCAGCAGTAGGCACAGCATGAGTCCTCCCCAACTTGCTTCCTTCCCTGACACCTCTGTCCTTCTAACCCAAACTCAAAGACTATGCATTCCAAAGGCTTTGAGGCTGACCCGTGCTTTCTCGGTTAAATTAGAAGCAGTTTAATTCCACCCACCCTAGGACCCGCACAAGGCCATCGCGGTCACCCACGGGCCCGAGGCGACAGAGCCTTGCAAGCTAGTGGTTAACTGGGTGAATGTCGCCGCGGGAGCAGGCTGAGAAGCAGAGTTCTCGGCTTTTGCCTCCGGCGGGGAGGCCATCCTTCAGCTTCCCCCCCCCCCCCGCAATCTTAGGGTACCCTAAGGAAAAGCATCCAGTGACTTGGGCTGCAGTAGCGGCCACAGCGCCCCCTAGTGCGGCGCCCAGAGCCGAGAGAGAGCAGCCCAGAGGGATCTGAGGGGGGAAAAGCCTCCTGGCATCTCTGGAAAACCGCCTCGAGCTACTGCAGGCCTGGCCACCCGGGTCCTCAGGGAAAACCCATCCCCAGTCCTCACACGGGTCCATGGCGGCCTTGCCCGTCCCGCACTCCTCACTCCCGTAGGCCGCCGAGGCCCGGAGCGGCCGGCTAACCGCGAGGCAGAAGGACGCGGCCGCCGGGTCGCCTGACAGAGACGGGGACATTTACCGGGCGCTTCAGCAAACCGCCGAACTTCCACGCTAGGGCTCCGCTGGGAGAACGAAACCGCCACAGCTCCGGCCGCCGCCTCCCGACCGCCGCAGTGTCAAAGCGCCAACACTCCCCCGTCGCTCCCTGCGACCGCCACGGGCGAGGCCAGCTGTTGAATGGCTCAGGTCGCGACACTGAGGCGCGCGGCGACGCAAGCACGCGCGCGCCTGTGCCAACGCCCCGTGCGCCCCTCGCCTCCCGAGGGCCCCCGTAAGCTTCCTGGTCGCCGCTTCCTGGATCCCGGCTGAGGGCTGCCGGGCTACAGGAGCGCGCGCGCCAAGGCAGCTCCTTTCCCTCAGCGGGCTCTAGCGGAACGAACTGTCTCCTCCCCCCACCTCGTGAGCTCCGCCCCCTTCGCTGCCTTTCCCTCAACTTGCCGCCAGAACCAATAGCAACACGAATAGCCCCGCCCCCTTCACCACCTTTCCCTCAACTTGCCGCCAGAACCAATAGCAACACGAATAGCCCCGCCCCCTTCACTACCTTTCCCTCAACTTGCCGCCAGAACCAATAGCAACACGAATAGCCCCGCCCCCTTCACCACCTTTCCCTCAACTTGCCGCCAGAACCAATAGCAACCCGAATAGCCCCGCCCCCTTGGGGGTTCCCCAGAGCCAACCGCCTTCCCATGAACAAAAATTAAACTAGCCCCGCCCCTCCCGTGCTGCAAAGCTAGGGCCAAAGTTAATGCCTTAGTAAGGTTTTGACCAGCCAGGTTTTGTCCAAGTTACTCACTGTCCCCGCCCCGCGACGCCCGCCCCTCCCCCCCCAGCGCCTCAAGCCCAATTATGTAATTTAAAGACTGCAGACGCCACTACCACCCTCGCCGCCGTCCTACAGGGTTATTTCTTTCAAAGAAACTAGTTAAACAAAGCTAGCCAAGCGAGGCTGGCGGCACACACCGTTTAATCCCAGCCAATGGATCGCTGAGTTCGAGGCCAGCCTGGCCGACAGAGTGCCTTCCTGAACAACCAGGACTACACAAAGAAAAATATACAAAAAAAAAAAAACAAACAAACAAAGAAAAAAAAATTGAAGAAAGGCGAGAAAGCTAGACCAGACACAGAGGAGAAACCCTGTCACAGAAAGGGGGGGGGGGGGGGGGGCGGTAGTTAGTTCGAGGCCAGCCTGGTCTACAAAGAGTGCCACAACAGCCAGTGCTCTGTGTAACAGAGAAACTCTATCTTGGAAAACCAAAATAAATAAATAAGTAAACAAATACATAACAAATATAAAATAAATACATAAATACATAAAAATAAATTTTAAATTGAAATTCAAAAAAATTTAACTAGCCAATACATAAAAATTAAATTTAAATTTAAACTTAAAAAAAAATTTTTTTTTTTTTGCTCTTTGGCCTCGGCAGCAGAAGCAAGATGACGTAAGGGACTTCATCCTTTGGGAAGCGTCGCAATAAGACGCACACGTTGTGCCGCCGCTGTGGCTCTAAGGCCTACCACCTTCAGAAGTCGATCTGTGGCAGGCAAATGTGGTGGCTACCCTGCCAAGCGCAAGAGAAAGTATAACTGGAGTGCCAAGGCTAAGAGGCGAAATACAACCGGGACCGGGCGGATGAGACACCTAAAAATTGTCTACCGGAGATTCAGACATGGATTCTGTGAAGGAACAACACCTAAACCCAAGAGGGCAGCTGTTGCAGCCGCCAGTTCATCTTGAAGATTTCAAGCAGTCATAAAATAAATGCTCTGGTTTCAAAAAAACATTTTTTTTAATTAGCCAGGTGTTGTGGCACATGCCTTTAATACCAGCACTTGGGAGGCAGAGGCAGGCAGATCTCTCTGAGTTCGAGGCCAGCCTGGTCTACAAAAAGAGTGCTACCACAGCCAGTGCTCTGTGTAACAGAGAAACCCTATCTTGGAAAACCAAAAAATAAATAAATACATAAATATATACATACATAAAAAATATAAAATAAATGCATAAATACATAAAAATAAATTTTTAATTAAAAAAAATTTTTTTAATTAGCCAGACGTGGTGGCACACACCTTTAATACCAGCACTTGGGAGTCAGAGGCAGGCAGATCTCTGTGAGTTCGAGGCCAGCCTGGTCTACAAAGAGAGTGCCACCACAGCCAGGGCTATAACACAGAGAAACTCTGTCTCAGAAAGAAAGAAAGAAAGAAAGAAAGAAAGAAAGAAAGAAAGAAAGAAAGAAAGAAAGAAAGAAAGAAAGAAAAAGAAGAAAGAAAGAAAGAAAGAAAGAAAGAAAGAAAGAAAGAAAGAAAGAAAGAAAGAAAGAAAGAAAGAAAACTAGCTAAGACTGGGGAGATGCAAGCATAAAGACCCAGATCAGATCCTAGCACAGATGTAAAAGCTAAGCTGCAAAGCCGGGCCTGGTAATGCACACCTATAATCCCAGCACTGGGGAAGGAGGCAGAGGCAGGTGGATTGCTGGGAGTTCGAGGCCAGCCTGGTCTACAAAGTGAGTCCAAGACAGCCAGGGCTAACACAGAGAGACCCTGTCTCGAAAAACCAAAACTTAAAATAAATAAATAAATAAAAACAGAAAGCCGAGATGTAGCAGGGAGAATGGATAGGGCAGGAGGTGGAAGAAGGTGGCTTTGTGGACCATTACTGGCCAGCCAGGCTAGCCAACTGGTGAGTTTCAGGTTCAGTGAGAGACCCTTTCCCACAAAAGAAGGAACAGAGCAAATGAGGAAGAAAGTTGATTTAGACCTCTGGCCTATACACATGTACACACACACACACACACACACACACACATACACACGCGCGTGCGCGCGCGCGCACACACACACACACACACACACACACTTTAAAGAGAGAGAGAGAAAACAGCATGGAGAGACATGTACCCACCATCATAGCCACTCGGTTGACCAGATCTTTCCAGAAAAAAAAAATTTTTTTTTTCCTTCTTGTTGTCCATTATCCCAGTACAGGAGCCCAGACCTTGTAAGGTGCGAAACTTTCAGGGACCAGCCACCAAGACTCCCTCACTTTGTGACGGTCACTTGAGTCTCTGGCCTTTCCTTCTTTGTGGTTAGCTAGCGTTTTTGTTTTTGTTTTTTGTTTTTTGTTTGTTGTTGTTGTTGGGTTTTTTGTTTTGTTTTTGTTTTTTGTTTGTTTTACATTGTCCCATCTCTTTAATTTTTTAATTTTTAATTTTTTGTTTGTTTTGTTTGTCAAGACAGGATTTCTCTGTGTAACAACAGCTCTAGCTGTCCTGGAACTCTCTCTGTAGACCAGGCTGGCTTCAAACTCACAGAGATCCTCTTGCCTCTGCCTGGCTAAATTTTAATTTATAGTAGTTTATTCATATCACATCCCAAGTGTTAGCCCCTTGCTAACCCATTCTCACCCTCCCTCCCTCGTCCTCCCTCTTCCCCCCCTCCCCTAGACCTCTGATAGTAGGGCACCTCCTCCCCCACCGGCTCACCGCAGCCTATCAGGGCTCATCCTGACAGCCTGTTTCCCCTTCCTCTGAGTGCCTCCTCCACCAAAGGGAAGTGATCAAACAACTTGAAGACTGTTCTCCTCTCCCACTGTTCCAGGCTCTCTTCTTCAAAGACACAGATTGAGAGTCTTCTCTGAATGTAAGCCAAAGTGCCTAAAATCTTTTGAAAACAGACATCAGGAACTGATTGGCCCTCCCTCCTTAGCCCCAAGCTCCGAGAAGGCCAGAATGGCCACAACCCTTGCCTGGAGGACCTTTTCTTTGACTTCCCCAAGGTAGAATTCATTTTCTCAAATGACAAATCACAGAGCTGACACTTATTAGATTTACTTCCTTCCCTGGGGGGGAGGAGGGGGTTGGTTGTCTCACGGTAGCAGCTGCCATGGGCTGTGTTTTGCTTGATTTCCTGGTGTGGAGGTTAATGTGCATTTCGATCACTTCTGTCAAGCCCCCTGCTGCTCACTCTGTCCGGAAATAAATCTTCACCTCGCCTTCACGTTCACACTCTGATCCTCTTTACACAATTGTCACAGGGCCCCTTACCTGGCCAACCCACCTCCACACTTATATGCTCCTGGCTGGGAAGGCTCCCAACACGCCTTTTCTTGTCCATTTCACAGCAGAAGCCACAGCTCTTGTTCTAGAATATAATAGGGTCTCCACATTGTAACCCAACTTAAAGGCCCACCACAGCTGCTAATGTTCTCCCATTTCCCCCCCCATTCCCATCCCCCCCCCCCCCCCCCCCACCCCCGCCCCACCACTGCTCTTAGAATAAGGTCCCAACCCACTGCACTGCATGTAAAACCCTTGGTAATCTGCCCTCAGCTGCTCAACTCTAGCTAGTCTCCTGCCGTCTCAGAACAGGCTAAACTTCAAATAAACAGAAATTCCTGTTGCTTCTCTGGTGAGCTGTGTTCTCTCTCGGGCCTTTTATTCAAAACCGAGAATAACTTGATCCCCATCCTCCTCTGCCTGACCTACAACTCATGGATGTGTCTTTGTGATCCCTGTGCAAATACATGCACACACACACACGCAAATATGTGAGATGCACGCTCACTATGTGTTAAATCCTCGGTGGGGGGGGGGGGTAAAAATGTGTACACGATTAAAATAACGTATAAGGTTTAGCGTTGAATACTTTGATAGCTTAGGCATGTAGTACATTCTGTGTGTTGATTTTCTTGTAAAATAAAAATACAAACGTGAAAGAGTGGGTGACTCTGGCAGGAGCTCTTGAGTAGGGAGTAAGTAATAATCCTGCTTCATTAGCATTGGCAAACAGACATCAAGGGTGCTAATTGTTTTTTTGATTGGTGAGGGGCTGGATTCAAAATTGCCAGTCAACCACCCAATTACAAACACACACACACACACACACACACACACACACACTCAGCTAACTGGAAAGACTGTTTCGGAGTTCAGATATGACCAAATGAATGACGAGTTCGGAAAAAGGAACCAGCTTTTCTGTCTCCTTCACTGAGGTGAATATCACTGAATAATATTTAAACATGAAGTTTAGTGATTTGGGGGCTGGAAATTATGGTCTTTTTCTTTTATATTCAGTTTCAATTTTATTTTTATTTATTTATTTTATTATTACTTTTTTTTTTTTTTTTTTTTTGGTTTTTCGAGACAGGGTTTCTCTGTGTAGCCTTGACCATCCTGGACTCACTTTGTAGACCAGGCTGGCCTCGAACTCACAGCGATCCGCCTGCCTCTGCCTCCCGAGTGCTAGGATTAAAGGCGTGCGCCACCACGCCCAGCTTCAGTTTCAATTTTAAAACCCATGTTACTAAAATGTTTTTGTTTCTTCCTCCCCCCCCCCCGCCCTTTTTGTGTATCAGATCAAATAAGAAATTGATAGCATGCTGTAGCTGCTAATGGTCCAAAGAGCAAGCACATGAGCAGGAATGTACATTGTCAAAATGAGTCGATTGCAATCTTGAACTCACAGAGGTTTGGGATTAAACAGGATTTTACGATGAATTTTATCAAGCGTTAGATGCTTGAACGACCACTGTGTGGGCAGATTCTCGTGTGTCTTACAAAGTTCTTAGCTCCTTGGCCTCTAAAAGCATGCTTTGTTGTTACTGTTAAAACAAGTGGAGCCTACACAGCTGAGTTCACCACATCTGAAGTAATTTGTAGGGTGCCCCAGATGTTCCTTTGTCCATTCTTTGCTTCTCCATATGTCCCTTTTCCAGGTGCAAATCCCACTTAGACTAAGAATTACTTACTACATTTGTTAATTATTAACATCTAGCATAAGGAAAGAAGCATTGCTTCATGGGAAAAAATTAAAGGGACTTGTACCAAATCACAATTTTCTAAGTGGTTTCCCTTCTCTCAGCATAATAACCTCGCGATTAATATTAGTGTTCTTTACATATGTCACTTAATAACCTCAGTAAATGCCTTACTTTTCATTTTACTGGGGGGAATGTAAAATGTGTAAGTTAAACCACTTTAGGGTATTTGAACTAATCTTCTACCATTAACCTTCGGAAGTGTGACAATGCCATTATAGGATATAGTGTCTCTGCGAGGATCCGTTTGCTCCTGCTTCCTGAGATAGAGATGCAGGGCACGGGGGTGATTAGGCATTTCACTGGAGACAGGAAATCACTCTGGTAGCAGCAGTACTTCTAGATAGGACACGTTCTGGTAGAATGCCAATGCAGATGTCAGAGAAGCAGTGAAAAGCAAAAGGAAAGAAACTAGGAATCTCAGACAAGAAGTTCTGAACTCAAAACTCACCTGTCCCGCTGCAGATATGAACAAAAAACCTGTAACTTGTGTGCTTTGCTGTCTAAGCAAACTTGGATTAAGGACTGCTTTAGAAACTATTTGATCATATTCAGATAATAGTAACCAAAACAAATTATATTTAGTTATCTATCAAGCACCCCCTGAATAGTCTGTGTAGGAATGAGGACAGTTAAGAAATTGGGGCCTAAGTGGCCGGTAAGATGGTTCAGTGGATAAAGATGCTTGCTCCCTCAAGCCTGAAGACCTGAGGTCTGTCCTACGGCTTACATAGTGGAAGGACAGAACCCATTCCCATGAGCTGTCATTTGACCTACAAACACACACATACACACACACACACACACACAGAGAGAGAGAGAGAGAGAGAGAGAGAGAGAGAGAGAGAGAGGTTGGTTTGTTTTTATTTTTTTAAGAAGAAGGTATTTCCGGCTAAAGTCTTCATCTGGAAGTAATATCAGTAGGTCAACATTACTTTATATAAGTCTCCAGGTGACAAGCACTTCTTCCTCCACATTCATTCATTTATTGAGAAGGTTGTAGGAGCCCAAAGAGTCAGCTAATCTAGCACGATGTGTTTGCTTAATCTTACTAAGAAAACACGGGCTTTATGCCTAATATAAAAGGAATCCATGATACCCGGTGAGAAGTGATCTTCAAACTGGCTGGACCAGAAACCGAAAGCTGATTCCTGAAATAATAGCCCTACTTACTAGCCTGTTCTTTTGAGAGTGATTAAAAACATTTAATTATACTGGAATCAGTTCTGCTTTACACACACTTAATCACTTTGCAGTAAATGACTCCGAAGTCAGAGCAAATAATGCTAACCTATTTCACTGAGTTTTTACAAGAATTAATTAATATGAAGGGTTTTACGACTCTTCTAACCGTGGCCTAGAACTCTGGAGAGTCACATTTTACTTCAGGTTCTGCCTGCAGAGGCTGTGGAACCTACAGTGATTCCCCAACTGAAAAACGAGGAAGAATTGGAACTACAACCATGGTTCTCAATCTGTGGGTTGCAACCCATTTGGGGGTCAAAGGACCTTTGCACACGGTTGTCTAAGACTACCTGCTTATCAGATATTTATATTATGATTCATAACAGCCACAAAATTACAGTTATGAAGTAGCAACAAAAATACGGTGGAAGGTCTCCCCAACATAAGGAGCTGTATTAAGGGGTCACAGCATCAGGAAGGTTAAGACCCACTGGATACTTTTGAGTCTAGCATTTGAACACACTAGACCTCACCATCATCTTACACTTTTCAGGAGATGAAAACTGCCAGAATACTTCCTAGTGCCCCAAACCGTGGATTCCTGAATTTCTTCCAGAGTGTCTTGTCATTCCCCACACAGTCAGTTAAACATACTGACCTCAGCAAAACTATCAAATGAAGAACAGAGCACACTGGCAAGTTAGGTGTGGTGGGAACATTCAGGAGCCCAGCTTGGGCCAGTCTCACAGAGAGTCTACTGCTCTCCTACCTATCCCTCCAAAAATCTTTGCAGACAACAGGACACAGTGTAATGAAGATACAAAAGAAGGGAAAGCAAATGGGGTTAGATGTGTGTTCATTAACGAGGAAACAGAAGGCACTGTTTATCGTTGCAAGTCCACACTTCCTCATTCCCATCCATTCTCCTGTGCTTTTGTTTTCCAAGGATCTCATTAAACTGTCTCTTCTGTAAAATGGGTCAGAGATCTTCATTACCAACTCCAGGAACACTATCGCTATTTATAAGAAGACTGGGAAAAGTTGGTTGTTTGCTTTTGGGTGTTTTTTTTTTTTTTTAAAGAAAATGACATTATACTGGGTAGAAAGAAATATATAATTTAGAGGAGGCTTTAACATATACCAAAATTGGGATGACTATACCCAAAATGTCAATAGTACTGGTGTCTAGATAGTAGACTGTCCCCTTTGCTTTAGCTTTTCAAACATATACATTAAGGGAAACTAGTGGTGAGCGCCTGTTGTCCCAGGTACCCAGGAAACTGAGGCAGGAGAATCGAATGAGCCAAGAAATTTGAGGCCAGTCTGAGCAACACTGCAAGATCTTGTCACAAATAAACAGATAAATAAAACAAAATGTAATGGGCATGTATCTGGTTACTAATCAGAACACATACACACATCATGTATATACTGATATATTTTCATAAATTTTATTTTAATTTAATTATATAAGAAAAGGAAGTAGAGTGATACCCCAACATTAGCTGCTATTGCCAATACTCTTGGTTACACTCTAGAACTTGACAATATGACCCTAGTACTAAAGACACCACATACTTGAATCATAGAACATGGAGAAATCAAGGTGTTACAGACCTGGAAACTTCATCCCTACTGGTTAGCTTTCATAGTGCTGGAGGTGCTATGCAAGCTACTGGAGAAGAAAAGTAATTATCAGTTATACCCAGCTGTGAACCCTTCAAGCTATACTAATGACTGGCCTGGCAGGACATACCCACTGGTGAAATAGTGGCATGAGCATCATGGGAGTAACCAACCATTAGAAATCCAATTTCTAATTTGATTGAATTCTACTCCACAAGATAAAATCTATAGCTGGCACCATTATTGGGCCAAGCATTTATATAGCTAGAGAGGTCATAGGCCCTATGAGAGAACATCCTATTATGATGCTAAATTAATGTAATATTAAACTGACTCCTAATAACTTATCATTATACCTATAAGCTAATACATCTCTCAAACGTCATCAGAGAAGTTTCTATTTGCAGTAGACAGTGATGAGCACAGAGGCCTGTAACTGGACAAGGTGAGTGTATGTATAAGAGACTGTAAGAATCTTCATTCCTAAAGGAAGTGTGTGTGTACACATATACATATACATATACATACGTACATACATACATATATATGTATATATACCTTCCCTCCCAAGGCTCAGGATCATTGCAGAACAGAGGCAGAAAGAGTGCAAGAGACAGAGGTGGTGGATGACTACGAAAAAATTGTCTCCTGGGGGTAAAAAAACAAAACAAAACTGTCTCCTGGACGCAGCAAGGGCAGTTGCACCTATGGTCTCACAACATTTTCAACAGTATGCACAAAACTTTTCCAAGCTCAAGCCTGACCAAATGTCAGCATGGAGAGGGGAAGTTGGGCACATAAGCCATCCCTGACTGTGGTGCTAGTTACAATTGTTAGCTGCTGGGAAAGAGAGAGACCATTTTCGCTAAGAGTGTATTCCCTGGTAAA